>NC_091457.1:24047563-24140810 GCF_027789765.1 Dendropsophus ebraccatus | reverse complement strand
CCACTCACTACACTGGCGCCAGAAAACCCTGGAGGAGAGAAGACTGCACGCAACCAGTGGAAGCGGACGAGCCTCAGTACTGTCAAAAGGTGGGCTCGTCCGGGATTTGAACCCGGGACCTCTCGCACCCTAAGCGAGAATCATACCCCTAGACCAACGAGCCGAGCTGGACGTGTCGCTGTCACGCCGCCAGCCAGCACGGTCCGCGTTCACAGGAAGACGGCATTGCCTGCTTTTCTCGCAGTGTGGCTTCTAAAGTTGAATCCACTGTACCCTAAAAACAACGCCTCCGCATTAAACACCCCTGCCGCCGAACCAAAAATAAATAAATAACAAAAAGAAAGCAAAGGGCGCTGGTAGAGACCGGCTTAAATGATTTCACACCGCAAAGAAAGGCAGAGGGAGCCTAGGTCCGGGGTCGTCCGGGATTTGAACCCGGGGCCTTTCGCACCCGAAGCGCGAATCATACTACTAGACCAACGAGCCGTTGCACGTCGCATGTCCCAGAGCCACTTGGGGCGAGCTAGCCTTCCTAGATTCACAAAAGGCGGGCTGTGCAGGCGGCAGAAAAGGGGAACTGGAAAAGCCAGGGCTCGTCCGGGATTTGAACCCGGGACCTCTCGCACCCAAAGCGAGAATCATACCCCTAGACCAACGAGCCGCAGATGCGCATGATGTCTCCTCCCGACGTGCCAATTGTGGGCTGGCAAACTGTACTGCCGCGTGGGCAGCCTGCTATGCCGTGCGTTGCCCTCTCTCACGGATCCCGTGCGGAAAAGTCCACCGAAGACGGCATTCGTTCAACATCAAAGCAAAGAGGAGTTTCGGGGTGGAACTCTGCATGACGGCGGGAGAAAAAGCGCAGTTTGGCGTTAGAAAGGTATTCCCGCTGCAGGGAGGCATTCGGTTGACAGGAAGCAACAGCATACCCTCGAGCGCGAGAGAGAGACACGTCGGGTGTTTCCCACTCACTACACTGGCGCCAGAAAACCCTGGAGGAGAGAAGACTGCACGCAACCAGTGGAAGCGGACGAGCCTCAGTACTGTCAAAAGGTGGGCTCGTCCGGGATTTGAACCCGGGACCTCTCGCACCCTAAGCGAGAATCATACCCCTAGACCAACGAGCCGAGCTGGGCGTGTCGCTGTCACGCCGCCAGCCAGCACGGTCCGTGTTCACAGGAAGACGGCATTGCCTGCTTTTCTCGCAGTGTGGCTTCTAAAGTTGAATCCACTGTACCCTAAAACAACGCCTCCGCATTAAACACCCCTGCCCCCGAACCAAAAATAAATAAATAACAAAAAGAAAGCAAAGGGCGCTGGTAGAGACCGGCTTAAATGATTTCCAACCGCCGAGAAAGGCAGAGGGAGCCTAGGTCCGGGCTCGTCCCTAAAGGCAGAGGGAGCCTAGGTCCGGGCTCGTCCGGGATTTGAACCCGGGGCCTCTCGCACCCGAAGCGAGAATCATACCACTAGACCAACGAGCCGTCGCACGTCGCATGTCCCAGAGCCGCGTGGGGCGAGCTAGCCTTCCAAGATTCACAAAAAGGCGGGCTGTGCAGGCGGCAGAAAAGGGGAACTGGAAAAGCCAGGGCTCGTCCGGGATTTGAACCCGGGACCTCTCGCACCCAAAGCGAGAATCGTACCCCTAGACCAACGACCTGCAGATGCGCATAATGCCTCCTCCCGACGTGCCAATTGTGGGCTGGCAAACTGTACTGCCGCGTGGGCAGCCTGCTATGCCCTGCGTTGCCCTCTCTCACGGATCCCGTGCGGAAAAGTCCACCGAAGACGGCATTCGTTCAACATCAAAGCAAAGAGGAGTTTCGGGGTGGAACTCTGCATGACGGCGGGAGAAAAAGCGCACTTTGGCGTTAGAAAGGTATTCCCGCTGCAGGGAGGCATTCGGTTGACAGGAAGCAACAGCATACCCTCAAGCGCGAGAGAGAGACACGTCGGGTGTTTCCCACTCACTACACTGGCGCCAGAAAACCCTGGAGGAGAGAAGACTGCACGCAACCAGTGGAAGCGGACGAGCCTCAGTACTGTCAAAAGGTGGGCTCGTCCGGGATTTGAACCCAGGACCTCTCGCACCCTAAGCGAGAATCATACCCCTAGACCAACGAGCCGAGCTGGGCGTGTCGCTGTCACGCCGCCAGCCAGCACGGTCCGCGTTCACAGGAAGACGGCATTGCCTGCTTTTTTCGCAGTGTGGCTTCTAAAGTTGAATCCACTGTACCCTAAAAACAACGCCTCCGCATTAAACACCCCTGCCGCCGAACCAAAAATAAATAAATAACAAAAAGAAAGCAAAGGGCGCTGGTAGAGACCGGCTTAAATGATTTCACACCGCAAAGAAAGGCAGAGGGAGCCTAGGTCCGGGCTCGTCCGGGATTTGAAGCCGGGGCCTCTCGCACCCGAAGCGATAATCATACTACTAGACCAACGAGCCGTCGCACGTCGCATGTCCCAGAGCTGCGTGGGGCAAGCTAGCCTTCCAAGATTCACAAAAAGGCGGGCTGTGCAGGCGGCAGAAAAGGGGAACTGGAAAAGCCAGGGCTCGTCCGGGATTTGAACCCGGGACCTCTCGCACCCAAAGCGAGAATCATACCCCTAGACCAACGAGCCGCAGATGCGCATGATGCCTCCTCCCGACGTGCCAATTGTGGGCTGGCAAACTGTACTGCCGCGTGGGCAGCCTGCTATGCCCTGCGTTGCCCTCTCTCACGGATCCCGTGCGGAAAAGTCCACCGAAGACGGCATTCGTTCAACATCAAAGCAAAGAGGAGTTTCGGGGTGGAACTCTGCATGACGGCGGGAGAAAAAGCGCACTTTGGCGTTAGAAAGGTATTCCCGCTGCAGGGAGGCATTCGGTTGACAGGAAGCAACAGCATACCCTCGAGCGCGAGAGAGAGACACGTCGGGTGTTTCCCACTCACTACACTGGCGCCAGAAAACCCTGGAGGAGAGAAGACTGCACGCAACCAGTGGAAGCGGACGAGCCTCAGTACTGTCAAAAGATGGCCTCGTCCGGGATTTGAACCCGGGACCTCTCGGACCCTAAGCGAGAATCATACCCCTAGACCAACGAGCCGAGCTGGGCGTGTCGCTGTCACGCCGCCAGCCAGCACGGTCCGCGTTCACAGGAAGACGGCATTGCCTGCTTTTCTCGCAGTGTGGCTTCTAAAGTTGAATCCACTGTACCCTAAAAACAACGCCTCCGCATTAAACACCCCTGCCGCCGAACCAAAAATAAATAAATAACAAAAAGAAAGCAAAGGGCGCTGGTAGAGACCGGCTTAAATGATTTCACACCGCAAAGAAAGGCAGAGGGAGCCTAGGTCCGGGCTTTGAACCCGGGGCCTCTCGCACCCGAAGCGAGAATCATACTACTAGACCAACGAGCCGTCGCACGCCGCATGTCCCAGAGCCGCGTGGGGCGAGCTAGCCTTCCAAGATTCACAAAAAGGCGGGCTGTGCAGGCGGCAGAAAAGGGGAACTGGAAAAGCCAGAGCTCGTCCGGGATTTGAACCCGGGACCTCTCGCACCCAAAGCGAGAATCATACCCCTAGACCAACGAGCCGCAGATGCGCATGATGTCTCCTCCCGACGTGCCAATTGTGGGCTGGCAAACTGTACTGCCGCGTGGGCAGCCTGCTATGCCCTGCGTTGCCCTCTCTCACGGATCCCGTGCGGAAAAGTCCATCGAAGACGGCATTCGTTCAACATCAAAGCAAAGAGGAGTTTCGGGGTGGAACTCTGCATGACGGCGGGAGAAAAAGCGCAGTTTGGCGTTAGAAAGGTATTCCCGCTGCAGGGAGGCATTCGGTTGACAGGAAGCAACAGCATACCCTCGAGCGCGAGAGAGAGACACGTCGGGTGTTTCCCACTCACTACACTGGCGCCAGAAAACCCTGGAGGAGAGAAGACTGCACGCAACCAGTGGAAGCGGACGAGCCTCAGTACTGTCAAAAGGTGGGCTCGTCCGGGATTTGAACCCGGGACCTCTCGCACCCTAAGCGAGAATCATACCCCTAGACCAACGAGCCGAGCTGGGCGTGTCGCTGTCACGCCGACAGCCAGCACGGTCCGCGTTCACAGGAAGACGGCATTGCCTGCTTTTCTCGCAGTGTGGCTTCTAAAGTTGAATCCACTGTACCCTAAAAACAACGCCTCCGCATTAAACACCCCTGCCGCCGAACCAAAAATAAATAAATAACAAAAGAAAGCAAAGGGCGCTGGTAGAGACCGGCTTAAATGATTTCACACCGCAAAGAAAGGCAGAGGGAGCCTAGGTCCGGGCTCGTCCGGGATTTGAACCCGGGGCCTCTCGCACCCGAAGCGAGAATCATACTACTAGACCAACGAGCCGTCGCACGTCGCATGTCCCAGAGCCGCGTGGGGCGAGCTAGCCTTCCAAGATTCACAAAAAGGCGGGCTGTGCAGGCGGCAGAAAAGAGGAACTGGAAAAGCCAGGGCTCGTCCGGGATTTGAACCCGGGACCTCTCGCACCCAAAGCGAGAATCATACCCCTAGACCAACGAGCTGCAGATGCGCATGACTCCTCCTACCGACGTGCCAATTGTGGGCAGGCAAACTGTACTGCCGCGTGGGCAGCCTGCTATGCCCTGCGTTGCCCTCTCTCACGGATCCCGTGCGGAAAAGTCCACCGAAGACGGCATTCGTTCAACATCAAAGCAAAGAGGAGTTTAGGGGTGGAACTCTGCATGACGGCGGGAGAAAAAGCGCAGTTTGGCGTTAGAAAGGCATTCCCGCTGCAGAGAGGCATTCGGTTGACAGGAAGCAACAGCATACCCTCGAGCGCGAGAGAGAGACACGTCGGGTGTTTCCCACTCACTACACTGGCGCCAGAAAACCCTGGAGGAGAGAAGACTGCACGCAACCAGTGGAAGCGGACGAGCCTCAGTACTGTCAAAAGGTGGGCTCGTCCGGGATTTGAACCCGGGACCTCTCGCACCGTAAGCGAGAATCATACCCCTAGACCAACGAGCCGAGCTGGGCGTGTCGCTGTCACGCCGCCAGCCAGCACGGTCCGCGTTCACAGGAAGACGGCATTGCCTGCTTTTCTCGCAGTGTGGCTTCTAAAGTTGAATCCACTGTACCCTAAAAACAACGCCTCCGCATTAAACACCCCTGCCGCCGAACCAAAAATAAATAAATAACAAAAAGAAAGCAAAGGGCGCTGGTAGAGACCGGCTTAAATGATTTCACACCGCAAAGAAAGGCAGAGGGAGTCTAGGTCCGGGCTCGTCCGGGATTTGAACCCGGGGCCTCTCGCACCCGAAGCGAGAATCATACTACTAGACCAACGAGCCGTCGCACGTCGCATGTCCCAGAGCCACGTGGGGCGAGCTAGCCTTCCTAGATTCACAAAAAGGCAGTCTGTGCAGGCGGCAGAAAAGGGGAACTGGAAAAGCCAGGGCTCGTCCGGGATTTCAACCAGGGACCTCTCGCACCCAAAGCGAGAATCATACCCCTAGACCAACGAGCCGCAGATGCGCATGATGCCTCCTCCCGACGTGCAAATTGTGGGCTGGCAAACTGTACTGCCGCGTGGGCAGCCTGCTATGCCCTGTGTTGCCCTCTCTCACGGATCCCGTGCGGAAAAGTCCACCGAAGACGGCATTCGTTCAACATCAAAGCAAAGAGGAGTTTCGGGGTGGAACTCTGCATGACGGCGGGAGAAAAAGCGCACTTTGGCGTTAGAAAGGCATTCCCGCTGCAGAGAGGCATTCGGTTGACAGGAAGCAACAGCATACCCTCGAGTGCGAGAGAGAGACACGTCGGGTGTTTCCCACTCACTACACTGGCGCCAGAAAACCCTGGAGGAGAGAAGACTGCACGCAACCAGTGGAAGCGGACGAGCCTCAGTACTGTCAAAAGGTGGGCTCGTCCGGGATTTGAACCCGGGACCTCTCGCACCGTAAGCGAGAATCATACCCCTAGACCAACGAGCCGAGCTGGGCGTGTCGCTGTCACGCCGCCAGCCAGCACGGTCCGCGTTCACAGGAAGACGGCATTGCCTGCTTTTCTCGCAGTGTGGCTTCTAAAGTTGAATCCACTGTACCCTAAAAACAACGCCTCCGCATTAAACACCCCTGCCGCCGAACCAAAAATAAATAAATAACAAAAAGAAAGCAAAGGGCGCTGGTAGAGACCGGCTTAAATGATTTCACACCGCAAAGAAAGGCAGAGGGAGTCTAGGTCCGGGCTCGTCCGGGATTTGAACCCGGGGCCTCTCGCACCCGAAGCGAGAATCATACTACTAGACCAACGAGCCGTCGCACGTCGCATGTCCCAGAGCCACGTGGGGCGAGCTAGCCTTCCTAGATTCACAAAAAGGCAGTCTGTGCAGGCGGCAGAAAAGGGGAACTGGAAAAGCCAGGGCTCGTCCGGGATTTCATCCAGGGACCTCTCGCACCCAAAGCGAGAATCATACCCCTAGACCAACGAGCCGCAGATGCGCATGATGCCTCCTCCCGACGTGCAAATTGTGGGCTGGCAAACTGTACTGCCGCGTGGGCAGCCTGCTATGCCCTGTGTTGCCCTCTCTCACGGATCCCGTGCGGAAAAGTCCACCGAAGACGGCATTCGTTCAACATCAAAGCAAAGAGGAGTTTCGGGGTGGAACTCTGCATGACGGCGGGAGAAAAAGCGCACTTTGGCGTTAGAAAGGCATTCCCGCTGCAGAGAGGCATTCGGTTGACAGGAAGCAACAGCATACCCTCGAGTGCGAGAGAGAGACACGTCGGGTGTTTCCCACTCACTACACTGGCGCCAGAAAACCCTGGAGGAGAGAAGACTGCACGCAACCAGTGGAAGCGGACGAGCCTCAGTACTGTCAAAAGGTGGGCTCGTCCGGGATTTGAACCCGGGACCTCTCGCACCCTAAGCGAGAATCATACCCCTAGACCAACGAGCCGAGCTGGGCGTGTCGCTGTCACGCCGCCAGCCAGCACGGTCCGTGTTCACAGGAAGACGGCATTGCCTGCTTTTCTCGCAGTGTGGCTTCTAAAGTTGAATCCACTGTACCCTAAAACAACGCCTCCGCATTAAACACCCCTGCCCCCGAACCAAAAATAAATAAATAACAAAAAGACAGCAAAGGGCGCTGGTAGAGACCGGCTTAAATGATTTCCAACCGCCGAGAAAGGCAGAGGGAGCCTAGGTCCGGGCTCGTCCCTAAAGGCAGAGGGAGCCTAGGTCCGGGCTCGTCCGGGATTTGAACCCGGGGCCTCTCGCACCCGAAGCGAGAATCATACCACTAGACCAACGAGCCGTCGCACGTCGCATGTCCCAGAGCCGCGTGGGGCGAGCTAGCCTTCCAAGATTCACAAAAAGGCGGGCTGTGCAGGCGGCAGAAAAGGGGAACTGGAAAAGCCAGGGCTCGTCCGGGATTTGAACCCGGGACCTCTCGCACCCAAAGCGAGAATCGTACCCCTAGACCAACGACCTGCAGATGCGCATAATGCCTCCTCCCGACGTGCCAATTGTGGGCTGGCAAACTGTACTGCCGCGTGGGCAGCCTGCTATGCCCTGCGTTGCCCTCTCTCACGGATCCCGTGCGGAAAAGTCCACCGAAGACGGCATTCGTTCAACATCAAAGCAAAGAGGAGTTTCGGGGTGGAACTCTGCATGACGGCGGGAGAAAAAGCGCACTTTGGCGTTAGAAAGGTATTCCCGCTGCAGGGAGGCATTCGGTTGACAGGAAGCAACAGCATACCCTCAAGCGCGAGAGAGAGACACGTCGGGTGTTTCCCACTCACTACACTGGCGCCAGAAAACCCTGGAGGAGAGAAGACTGCACGCAACCAGTGGAAGCGGACGAGCCTCAGTACTGTCAAAAGGTGGGCTCGTCCGGGATTTGAACCCGGGACCTCTCGCACCCTAAGCGAGAATCATACCCCTAGACCAACGAGCCGAGCTGGGCGTGTCGCTGTCACGCCGCCAGCCAGCACGGTCCGCGTTCACAGGAAGACGGCATTGCCTGCTTTTTTCGCAGTGTGGCTTCTAAAGTTGAATCCACTGTACCCTAAAAACAACGCCTCCGCATTAAACACCCCTGCCGCCGAACCAAAAATAAATAAATAACAAAAAGAAAGCAAAGGGCGCTGGTAGAGACCGGCTTAAATGATTTCACACCGCAAAGAAAGGCAGAGGGAGCCTAGGTCCGGGCTCGTCCGGGATTTGAAGCCGGGGCCTCTCGCACCCGAAGCGATAATCATACTACTAGACCAACGAGCCGTCGCACGTCGCATGTCCCAGAGCTGCGTGGGGCAAGCTAGCCTTCCAAGATTCACAAAAAGGCGGGCTGTGCAGGCGGCAGAAAAGGGGAACTGGAAAAGCCAGGGCTCGTCCGGGATTTGAACCCGGGACCTCTCGCACCCAAAGCGAGAATCATACCCCTAGACCAACGAGCCGCAAATGCGCATGATGCCTCCTCCCGACGTGCCAATTTTGGGCTGGCAAACTGTACTGCCGCGTGGGCAGCCTGCTATGCCCTGCGTTGCCCTCTCTCACGGATCCCGTGCGGAAAAGTCCACCGAAGACGGCATTCGTTCAACATCAAAGCAAAGAGGAGTTTCGGGGTGGAACTTTGCATGACGGCGGGAGAAAAAGCGCACTTTGGCGTTAGAAAGGTATTCCCGCTGCAGGGAGGCATTCAGTTGACAGGAAGCAACAGCATACCCTCGAGCGCGAGAGAGAGACACGTCGGGTGTTTCCCACTCACTACACTGGCGCCAGAAAACCCTGGAGGAGAGAAGACTGCACGCAACCAGTGGAAGCGGACGAGCCTCAGTACTGTCAAAAGGTGGGCTCGTCCGGGATTTGAACCCGGGACCTCTCGCACCCTAAGCGAGAATCATACCCCTAAACCAACGGGCCGAGCTGGGCGTGTCGCTGTCACGCCGCCAGCCAGCACGGTCCGCGTTCACAGGAAGACGGCATTGCCTGCTTTTCTCGCAGTGTGGCTTCTAAAGTTGAATCCACTGTACCCTAAAAACAACGCCTCCGCATTAAACACCCCTGCCGCCGAACCAAAAATAAATAAATAACAAAAAGAAAGCAAAGGGCGCTGGTAGAGACCGGCTTAAATGATTTCACACCGCAAAGAGAGGCAGAGGGAGCCTAGGTCCGGGCTCGTCCGGGATTTGAAGCCGGGGCCTCTCGCACCCGAAGCGAGAATCATACTACTAGACCAACGAGCCGTCGCACGTCGCATGTCCCAGAGCCGCGTGGGGCAAGCTAGCCTTCCAAGATTCACAAAAAGGCGGGCTGTGCAGGCGGCAGAAAAGGGGAACTGGAAAAGCCAGGGGTCGTCCGGGATTTGAACCCGGGACCTCTCGCACCCAAAGCGAGAATCATACCCCTAGACCAACGAGCCGCAGATGCGCATGATGCCTCCTCCCGACGTGCCAATTGTGGGCTGGCAAACTGTACTGCCGCGTGGGCAGCCTGCTATGCCCTGCGTTGCCCTCTCTCACGGATCCTGTGCGGAAAAGTCCACCGAAGACGGCATTCGTTCAACATCAAAGCAAAGAGGAGTTTCGGGTTGGAGCTCTGCATGACGGCGGGAGAAAAAGCGCAGTTTGGCGTTAGAAAGGTATTCCCGCTGCAGGGAGGCATTCGGTTGACAGGAAGCAACAGCATACCCTCGAGCGCGAGAGAGAGACACGTCGGGTGTTTCCCACTCACTACACTGGCGCCAGAAAACCCTAGAGGAAAGAAGACTGCACGCAACCAGTGGAAGCGGACGAGCCTCAGTACTGTCAAAGGGTGGGCTCGTCCGGGATTTGAACCCGGGACCTCTCGCACCCTAAGCGAGAATCATACCCCTAGACCAACGAGCCGAGCCGGGCGTGTCGCTGTCACGCCGCCAGCCAGCACGGTCCGTGTTCACAGGAAGACGGCATTGCCTGCTTTTCTCGCAGTGTGGCTTCTAAAGTTGAATCCACTGTACCCTAAAAACAACGCCTCCGCATTAAACACCCCTGCCGCCGAACCAAAAATAAATAAATAACAAAAAGAAAGCAAAGGGCGCTGGTAGAGACCGGCTTAAATGATTTCACACCGCAAAGAAAGGCAGAGGGAGCCTAGGTCCGGGCTCGTCCCTAAAGGCAGAGGGAGCCTAGGTCCGGGCTCGTCCGGGATTTGAACCCGGGGCCTCTCGCACCCGAAGCGAGAATCATACCACTAGACCAACGAGCCGTCGCACGTCGCATGTCCCAGAGCCGCGTGGGGCGAGCTAGCCTTCCAAGATTCACAAAAAGGCGTGCTGTGCAGGCGGCAGAAAAGGGGAACTGGAAAAGCCAGGGCTCGTCCGGGATTTGAACCCGGGACCTCTCGCACCCAAAGCGAGAATCGTACCCCTAGACCAACGAGCCGCAGATGCGCATAATGCCTCCTCCCGACGTGCCAATTGTGGGCTGGCAAACTGTACTGCCGCGTGGGCAGCCTGCTATGCCC
This sequence comes from Dendropsophus ebraccatus, assembly GCF_027789765.1. Classification (NCBI taxonomy): domain Eukaryota; kingdom Metazoa; phylum Chordata; class Amphibia; order Anura; family Hylidae; genus Dendropsophus; species Dendropsophus ebraccatus. Next base: position 24,130,325 of record NC_091457.1, on the reverse strand, counting down.
TGCGTTGCCCTCTCTCACGGATCCCGTGCGGAAAAGTCCACCGAAGACGGCATTCGTTCAACATCAAAGCAAAGAGGAGTTTCGGGGTGGAACTCTGCATGACGGCGGGAGAAAAAGCGCACTTTGGCGTTAGAAAGGTATTCCCGCTGCAGGGAGGCATTCGGTTGACAGGAAGCAACAGCATACCCTCGAGCGCGAGAGAGAGACACGTCGGGTGTTTCCCACTCACTACACTGGCGCCAGAAAACCCTGGAGGAGAGAAGACTGCACGCAACCAGTGGAAGCGGACGAGCCTCAGTACTGTCAAAAGGTGGACTCGTCCGGGATTTGAACCCGGGACCTCTCGCACCCTAAGCGAGAATCATACCCCTAGACCAACGAGCCGAGCTGGGCGTGTCGCTGTCACGCCGCCAGCCAGCACGGTCCGCGTTCACAGGAAGACGGCATTGCCTGCTTTTCTCGCAGTGTGGCTTCTAAAGTTGAATCCACTGTACCCTAAAAACAACGCCTCCGCATTAAACACCCCTGCCGCCGAACCAAAAATAAATAAATAACAAAAAGAAAGCAAAGGGCGCTGGTAGAGACCGGCTTAAATGATTTCACACCGCAAAGAAAGGCAGAGGGAGCCTAGGTCCGGGCTCGTCCGGGATTTGAACCCGGGGCCTCTCGCACCCGAAGCGAGAATCATACTACTAGACCAACGAGCCGTCGCACGTCGCATGTCCCAGAGCCGCGTGGGGCGAGCTAGCCTTCCAAGATTCACAAAAAGGCGGGCTGTGCAGGCGGCAGAAAAGGGGAACTGGAAAAGCCAGGGCTCGTCCGGGATTTGAACCCGGGACCTCTCGCACCCAAAGCGAGAATCATACCCCTAGACCAACGAGCCGCAGATGCGCATGATGCCTCCTCCCGACGTGCCAATTGTGGGCTGGCAAACTGTACTGCCGCGTGGGCAGCCTGCTATGCCCTGCGTTGCCCTCTCTCACGGATCCCGTGCGGAAAAGTCCACCGAAGACGGCATTCGTTCAACATCAAAGCAAAGAGGAGTTTCGGGGTGGAACTCTGCATGACGGCGGGAGAAAAAGCGCAGTTTGGCGTTAGAAAGGGATTCCCGCTGCAGGGAGGCATTCGGTTGACAGGAAGCAACAGCATACCCTCGAGCGCGAGAGAGAGACACGTTGGGTGTTTCCCACTCACTACACTGGCGCCAGAAAACCCTGGAGGAGAGAAGACTGCACGCAACCAGTGGAAGCGGACGAGCCTCAGTACTGTCAAAAGGTGGGCTCGTCCGGGATTTGAACCCGGGACCTCTCGCACCCTAAGCGAGAATCATACCCCTAGACCAACAAGCCGAGCTGGGCGTGTCGCTGTCATGCCGCCAGCCAGCACGGTCCGTGTTCACAGGAAGACGGCATTGCCTGCTTTTCTCGCAGTGTGGCTTCTAAAGTTGAATCCACTGTTCCCTAAAACAACCCCTCCGCATTAAACACCCCTGCCCCCGAACCGAAAATAAATAAATAACAAAAAGAAAGCAAAGGGCGCTGGTAGAGACCGGCTTAAATGATTTCCCACCGCCAAGAAAGGCAGAGGGAGCCTAGGTCCGGGCTCGTCCGGGATTTGAACCCGGGGCCTCTCGCACCCGAAGCGAGAATCATACCACTAGACCAACGAGCCGTCGCACGTCGCCTGACCCTGAGCCGCGTGGGGCGAGCTAGCCTTCCAAGATTCACAAAAAGGCGGGCTGTGCAGGCGGCAGAAAAGGGGAACTGGAAAAGCTAGGGCTCGTCCGGGATTTGAACCCGGGACCTCTCGCACCCAAAGCGAGAATCATACCCCTAGACCAACGAGCCGCAGATGCACCATGCTGCCTCCGCCCGACGTGCCAATTTTGGGCTGGCAAACTGTACTGCCGCGTGGGCAGCCTGCTATGCCCTGCGTTGCCCTCTCTCATGGATCCTGTGCGGAAAAGTCCACCGAAGACGGCATTCGTTCAACATCAAAGCAAAGAGGAGTTTCGGGGTGGAACTCTGCATGACGGCGGGAGAAAAAGCGCAGTTTGGCGTTAGAAAGGCATTCCCGCTGCAGGGAGGCATTCGGTTGACAGGAAGCAACATCATACCCTCGAGCGCGAGAGAGAGACGCGTCGGGTGTTTCCCACTCACTTCACTGGCGCCAGAAAACCCTGGAGGAGAGAAGACTGCACGCAACTGGTGGAAGCGGACGAGCCTCAGTACTGTCAAAAGATATGTTCATCCGGGATTTGAACCCGGGACCTCTCACACCCTAAGCGAGAATCAAACCCCTAGACCAACGAGCCGAGCTGGCCATGCTACTGTCACGCCGCCAGCCAGCTCGGTCCGTGTTCTCAGGAAGACGGCATTGCCGGCTTTTCTCGCAGTGTGGCTTCTAAAGTTGAATCCACTGTACCCTAAAAACAATGCCTCCGGACTAAACACCCCTGCCCCCGAACAAAAAATAAATAAAAAATTAAATAACAAAAAGAAAGCAAAGTGCTCTGGTAGAGACCGGCTTAAATGATTTCCCACCACCTAGGAAGGCAAAGGGAGCCTAGGTCCGGGCTCGTCCGGGATTTGAACCCGGGGCCTCTCGCACCCGAAGCGAGAATCATACCACTAGACCAACGAGCCACCGCACGACGCCTGTCCCTGAGCCGCGTGGGGCGAGCTCGCCTTCCAAGATTCACAAAAAGGCGGGCTATGCAGGCAGCAGAAAATGGGAACTGGAAAAACCAGGGCTCGTCCGAGCCTAGCTGGGCGTGGCCCCGTCACGCCGCCAGCCAGCACGGTCCGTGCTCACAGGAAGACGGCATTGCCGGCTTTTCTCGCAGTGTGGCTTCTAAAGTTGAATCCACTGTACCCTAAAAACAACGCCTCCGCACTAAAAACCCCCGAACTGGGCGTGCCGCCGTCACGCCGCCAGCCAGCACGGTCCGTTTTCACAGGATATCTGGTTATTGAAGCTCTCTCAACCACCTGAGGATCAAAACCACTGTTAGGGCCACAGCGGCGTCCCGTGCTCCGGACCGCCGCCGCACCCTCTCTACCGCATCTGCAGCAGCCGGTGTCCATAGGCAGGGACCCGGCGCTGCCGTTGCTTCGGCCACGGGGGGCGCCTCACCTCACCGCGCTCCTGTCCGTTGCTATGCTGGCCGGCGTGGGCGTGCGCGCGCCGGCTGTCTCAGATTTAAAGGGGCAGTGCGCTCCTAATTGGCCTGTATGTCAAATTACTCCCCTATAAGTTCCAGCCCTGCCCCCTTCCAGGTGTTGGAGCCTCTACATGCTTCCCATAGCGTTTGGCCCAGCTCCCTGTTGTTCCTGATTCCTGTCCGCTACCTGGTCCCTAGTCCTTGTTCCTGGTTCCTGCTCCTCTGTTACACTATTGCTCCTGTGTTCCGCCTGTCACCTGCGGTTTTGCCTACAGGCCTCTGCCAGCACCATCTCCTGCCTACTGCTCCTGCCACGCCTCGCCTGCCGTCACTAGCAACCAAGCCAGGGGTAGCGACCTGGGGGTCACCTGCCGCAGCAAGTCCATCCCGCCTACTCCAGGCGTTACAACCACCTCCTACCTGACCTCGGAGGGTCTTGGGGCACCCGTGACCGCTGAGGATTCCCGTCTAATTCAGGCAGAGTTGATGAGACGGGCGTCAGTTTCCTGGGGGAACCAGTTGGAAGGGGGATGTTAGGAAAGAGTACTAGACAAGGGGGAGACAAAAGACATAAGATTAACAAATACAACTTTACAGTCAACACTGTCATCTATCACGGACAGTTCCTGTCCAGAGCAAAGATTTGGGAGGACTGGGAGGTTAGCTAAACCAGGGAACCCCTAGGGGGGTGTCCCAGAGCCACTAAGCCTCTGGACAGGTAGGGGGTATACCTAGTCAGATGTCACTACAGGACACTAAATATGAGAGAAGTATTAACTAAACAACTTGGTAAAGAACATGAGGCCGCACCGCGCGGCCTGACCTACAAATGTAAATTGTAGATAACTGTTCGAGGAGATGGCGGCAAAGGCATAAACATTTTGTTTGTAGCAGGGTCTCTGTAAGTCCACGAGTTACACTGGCATATCTAGGAAGAAAGAATCCCTCAGAGCGGAGTCAGTCACATCACTCCCTAGGTCTATTTCTCTGGACTGGTGTGCGTTTCCCTTGCGGTGTAGAGGGGGGTGCTCTCTTACGCCGTACCCGCGCTGGGGTCCAGGCCGGTGGAGGCGGCGGAGGCGGCGGGAGCAGTTCCCAAGCAGGGAGGGTAGGTACCAGGATTTCGAGGTCCCCACAAAACTGTTCCAGGTCGGCCGCACCACCAAGTGTCGCCGTCTTCCCATTGCGTCTTGCGCTCAGGCTAAAAGGAAACCCCCATCTATATAGGATGTTGGCGTCCTTCAGATTTTGCAGCAGGGGTTTGAGCAGTCTACGTCTCTGTAAGGTGGCCCATGAGAGGTCAGGCAGTAATTGGATGTCTTTCATGTCCCTGGCTTTTTGCATAATCAGCTCTTTGGTCATAAAATCAGTGACACAGCAGATTACATCCCGTGGCCGCCCATTATTATCTCTGGCTCTTAGCGCTCTGTGGGCCCTGTCCAGTTGTATGGCTCGGTCCATTGGCGGGCCTATTATCATATTGAACAGATCATTGAGGACCTGGCGTAGATCTTCCGCCTGGGACTGCTCCGGAAAGGCCTCTGACTCTAATATTGAGGCGGCGCCCTCTATTATCTAAATCCTCTAAATGTCTTTGGCATTCACTCAGGGCTTGGTGTTGGGCCGTCACTGTGGATTGCAACTCAGCTATATAAGTACGTGAATGGTCATGATCATCCTCAAGTACCTCAACCCTCTTTCCCACACTGTGCAGGTCTTGGCGCAAGGTTGCTATTTCCCCCTTAAAAAGTCCTCCTTGGTGGGGATATTTTTCAGATATTTACCGATCGGATGGTCTAGCAGCCATTCACAGTCATCTTTGTCAGAATGTGTGGATTGGGAGCTCAATAGAGGTGCTGCACCATGAGGGCTCAGTGTAGCTTGCTGCTGTATTTGGTGCCCAGCTCCTAGGCTTGGGAGAGGCCAGCCGGAAAGGGGTTTAGCCAGATGGATCACCGCTGATGTTGTCCCCTGTGTAGTCATTCCGGGTGGCACAGGCTCAGGGATGTTGCGGTGGAGGGTGCCGGGTATCAGGCCCTGTGCGCTGGAGTCCTGTGCTGACTCGTCCCCCTCTAAGATGGCGTCCACCACGTGTATGGCGCAGCCATTATGCGGCCGTGCTGGCAGGGAGGGTCGGTCAGGGCAGACAGGCAGAGAGTGGAGAGTGCTCTGTGGGGCTGCCCGGGACTCACCCAACTCTGAGGAATCATCCGTAGACGGCGGCGGTGAAGAGCAGGCAGAGCCTCGTGAGTTGCGGCAGGAGGCGCCGGTCGCCATCTTGGGTAAGGCCGCGATCCGGCCGGAGCGGAGGTAGGTGTCCAGGGGGCCAGTCGGTGTGGCGTTCACAGCCTTTGTCTTCTGGGACTTCCTCCGGGAGCCCCTGCGATACATAGGGTGAGGAATTTGCTTGGACCCAGTCAGTTTAATGCCGCCTGCAGGTCAGGCCGGGACGGAGCTCCTCACAGCACGTCTGCTCCCAGCGGCATCCGGACACCCCCCCAGAAAACAACTTCTAAGAGTGAGCCAACAAGAGAAAAGAAAAAGTACTGAAGATGTACTGATATGAAAGCTGGCCATCCAGAAGGTGTTAAGTATTTCTGATGCTATCACCTCTCCCTTTCACAAAGTTCAGAGGGACCACTTTCCCAAAGTTTAGAAGACAAAATGTTGTGTGGGTGATTTGAGCAAAGTTCTTTTGCAAGGGCCAGAGTGGTTGAAAGGGAGGTTTGGGAGTGTGGCCAGCAAATGTTACGGCTGGAGAAGAGAAGCAAAGAGAAATATAGTCGGCAGGCTTTGAACCTGCGCGGGGAGACCCCAATGGATTTCTAGTCCATCGCCTTAACCACTCGGCCACAACTACACCCAAAGACTGTAGCAGGGGGGAGTTTTCCACCTTTTTCTTCACAGCACTGTGATCTAGAACTGGGTCTACCCTTCTGGAGCACCTCTCCGGAAAAAGAACATGCCTAATTGAAAGAAAACACCAGGCCATACTTACATTTTCAACTCTGATGGCCTAATTCCTACACTCCATGGAATGCTAGGCCATTCAAGCCTGTTTCCCTTAAGTTCATGGAAAAGATTGCTTGAGGTGAGACGGACGGTTGGCTTCTTATCTCAACAAGAAGCTTTGCATGGATACTATTTGCTAAGTAGGTTGGATGTGTGAGTGCCCAGCCGGAGAGGAAGTTATCTCACCTGAGAGTAGTTAAAAGAGGCAGAAAGGTTCCACCAAGATTTGAACTCGGATCGCTGGATCCAAAGTCCAGAGTGCTAACCGTTACACCATGAAACCCCAAGGCTGACCATCTGGACGACTTTTTTTTAATCTGATCTTGAATGATGTTGAAAACAGGCTTGAAAAGTGCAGCCCACTCCCTGTCGCACCACTCCGGGTGCCAGGGAAAAGCTGAATCCAATTCTGGTAAACTGGGAGAAGTTTCCCAGGATTGAATTCAGTTTTTTCCCGCATCCTAGGAGTAATGGCAGGTAGCGGAGCAGTGCGGGAAGCCCTGCGGCGTGATCAGCAGAGCACTGATCAAATGAAGCGATTTGCTTCGCTTAAATGAGAGCTTCGGCTCATCTCTAGTAAAAACCTAATATATATTAAAAACACACAATATGTATACATACTATACAGTATAAAAATTATGTCAAATAAAAAAAATTTTACAATGAATCATGCATTAATGACGGATCGGCCACTAGAGGTCAGAAATTGCCTTATTTATTCTCCTAATTGTAAAACCACCACATGTAATACAAAAAGTATCCACAAGATGCCCTCAGCGTGTTTGTTATAGTTCCTTACATTTTGATGGAAAGATGTAGTGGCCATCTAGAAGATGTTCAGCAAGGGTATAGGGAAGTATAGGTACTTGGTTAAAACCATGTCTCATATTAACAGATATAATTACAATGTCTATTAGCAGGGGCACAGCTAAAAGTGCATGGACTATGGTGCAAAACTGTACCACCGTGCCCTCTAACTCTAAATCATGCACTGACAATAGGACATGATGAGAGTTGTTGTTCTGCAACATCTGGGGAACCACAGATTGACAAACTGAAAACAGATTGTCAAATTATGACTATGCGATATCAATTTGCGGTGTGAAAAATGTAATGTCCATGAAATAGACAGCATACCTCTAAACTTTTGCTGTACCATGCCCCCATAGCCACACCCAAACACTTTTTCCATTGCTATTGACACAAATATTGGGTAGTGCCACTATACCGTCACACTGTCACTGATCAAATCCAGTAAACCAGGACCAATATTACCAATATATAAGAAACAACTATTATCACTACACCTTCACCACATAGTGACTAATACCACCAGACCATTACTAAAATTCAGTATACCAAGGCCAATAATACTACCAGTATATAAAAAAAAACCATATTATTTCCACACTGTGACCACTGCCATTACCACCACATAATGACTAATACCACCATACCAATCGTACATAAAGACCACTATAAAAAGACAATTATTGCCCTTTACACTGACTTATACAGAGGTAAATACCAATTGTACACAGCCTCGGAATGACAGATAAGTGACTACAGTGCACTTACATCCAGTGAGTCACAGAATGGTCTGGTGTCTTTTCTGATTGGAGTCACTCACTTTTCCTTTCTTTTCAATCTGGCACCGCTATCTTGAAAACATCTTGGCCATAACTCACCACCACACAATCTGCCAGACTGTTTAGACTCTGTTAGCACCTCTACCCTCACCTCTATACAGGTCCTCATCTGTATTGTGGGAATAGTGCCCACTTTGTCCCATGTAGTATTTTGGCCCTATTTGGATCCTCAAACAGTAATTAAGCTCTCTATGCTCTTAGTAGAAAGGCCCTAACATGTGCCCTCATATTGTTGTTAGGTCACTTTGTTTCCATTTAGTAGTTAGGCCCTTCGTTGCCCCATATAGTAGTCAGACCTGCCTCTATATGTAGTATCCCCCCTGTAGGTAGTTAGCACCAGTCCTCTTAGAAATCCCCCTGTAGGTAATTCCCCTGGTAGTTAGCACCATCCCCCTTAGAAATCCCCCTGTAGGTAATTCCCCTGGTAGTTAGTTTACTGTGTGTATAATTTTATACCACGACTCCTATCCATTTGGATTCCTTCCTTCCTTGGTTGAGCTGCTCTGAACAGGGCGTCCGAGAGCTCCACACATCGTGCCACAAATGAGCAATACCTTACCTTAAAACGTGAGCTGACAGAGTAACTGACAGAGCAGAGAGCCAATGGCTGGCTCCTGCTCTGCCAATGTTAGTGCCGCATTTAACTGTGAGCGCTCATAAGGAGGACTAACATTTTAAAGGGCCGTTTGGAGCGGGACAAATGGGGGCTGTCCCAAAATGGTGGGACATCACCCCAAAATAGTTTTTTTCTTCATGTAACCTCACACGATAGCATAGTATAGCCACACATACACAGCTCTGCTTCATGTATGTACACATACACACACACACACAACACCTACAAATAATGAACAAGCTTTTCATCCATACACACATCACAGCAACACATACACACAAAACTCTGCAACACAGACACATCACTGCGCAGTATTGGATGGCAAGTGCGATCTATTGCTCTCTTTTTTGGCTTGTGCTACATCACTGTACAGTATTTGCCCAATGCTGGCAGTTATTATGAAAGACGGACGGTATTTTTGCATGGTGTGAACAATCCTTTGGCTGTTGTAGGAAGATGGATATGGATTATACATAACACTCAGCTTCCTTTTGTGTCGGTCACTAATCTCTTGGTTGCCCAGCAGGAGATGGAGGAGGACAGTACAGCTCCAAAAGGATGTACAGTTCTATATCCTTCAGCATATCATGTGATCATTCAACCACAAGCTGGGACTAATTTTGTATCTCCAACATTTTGCAGAAAACTACCCTTGTTTCCGCAGTCAGAAATAGAAAAAAGTTTGACGTCTTTGACCGTCTGAACCAGTGATATTCTGTGATTCTATACAGAACTGGCTCTGTGTATATTTGTTTCTTATAAAATTGCGTCTATTAAAATGGATGCACAATAATTTGGATGTTTCAGGTTCCTGGCAGGAATGGTTACCTCTTTAGCACACACAATGTGACATAGCAGCAGTTGCAGTACACCAGCCTATGAGAGTTCTCAAAAAAAAAAAAAAAAAAAAGGTAACCTTCTACAACATTTTGTGATGTAGTACAATCACAATATGGATAATGTCCCCCAGTTTAGGATGACCTAATATAACATTACCCTTAGTAACTCTGCCCTCAAGGTCTCCCATTATTAACCCCTTCAAGACAGAAAGAGTCCATTGATGCACGGACATCTGGGTCAAATTAACGCAATGTTCCTTCTCACCTTCTAAGAGCCATAGCGCTTTTATTTTTCCACCTACAGGGCTGGTTAGGGTGTCATTTTTGGCGCTATGATCTCTAGTTTTTAGTATTACAGTGGTGCCTTGGATTATGAGCATAATTCGTTCCAGGTATGTGTTTGTAATCCGAATCCACTCTTAAACCAAAGCAAATTTTCCCATAAGAAATCATAGAAATGCAGACAATTGGTTCCACACTCCAAAAAATAATAATTTATTATTCTGAATAACATGTAAAAAAAAATGAAACAAACATTCAGAAACAGCAGAATATGTGATATTATAAGTTACTGTACAGTAATGGAGAGGATGGGAAACACAAGGGCTGACAGAGACTGCAGGGAGCATGAAGGAATGAGCAGGACAGATGTGGGCACATACATGCAGCGCTCTCTGTCCGGGGAGAGAGGGGTTACAGCTATGAAGAGATTACCTCCACAGTCCTGTCCCCTGATGTAAGCCCCAGCCTGAAGTGGATCTACTATGATTTGGAAGGTGAGGGAGACTTCCTGGGTCAGAGTACAGGACTGTAGACCCCGCTATGCAGACAAGGTCCCTCCTCCTCTTGCGCTCCCACCCATAACAGGGAACTCTTAAACCAAAACAATGCTCTTAAACCAAGTCAAAATTTTGAAAAACTGTGAGCTCTTAAACCAAAACGCTCTTAAACCAAGTTACTCTTAAACCAAGGTAGCACTGTATCATATTGGTGGAACAAAAAATTTTAATCGCTTTTTACAATTTTTTTTCTGATATATAATTTAATAAAATCAGCAATCCTGCTGTGTTTTTTTTTTTTTTTTTTACCGTGCAGTATTTTAATAGATTGGACAATTCTGCATGCTACGATATGTAATATGTTTATTTATTTATTTAAAAAAAATATTTTTATAATTGGCACGGGGGTATTTTAAACTTTTATTGGGAGGGGGGTTTATATCAGCAGGTGTATTCCACAATGGCAACGACCATTGTTTGGTTGGACAATAAATGACCTTAAAGATATCTGGTGAGTGCCGCTGTCTCCATATACTTTGTCTACATTGTTTAAGCTTTCGTATATAGTAGAGTAACATCTCTGGTCACCCAATACAGTCTTACTTTGGAGGATACTTCACGATATCCATTGTGGTTTGTGGTGCGGAAGGATACGCACTCACAAGGCAGTGCTGAGTTTTTCTACATTTATTTATCAATGCTGTGCTGTGGGGCCCTCCCAGGAATCCAGGGCATATGTCCCAGATTATATATTTATTAGGCCCCCTGGGTAGTTACTGGTGTTTACTTCTGGGAGAATTTTTATTATGTGTTTGTTATTTTTCTTTCGTCCTCTCTTTTTTTGCTCTTGTATATAAGCTGTAAGCCGATCATGTGATCGATTTGACGAGAGATTTCCCTTCCCATTGAGGGGCGTTCCCTATTCCTGTTGCATCACATGGGGCAACATATAAAAATCTGTCATTCATGCTTTAACTTTGCCATGATTAAGAGGTAGAACCTCGTAACGCGTAGGCGTTTTCTAGCTCACTACTCACTTTTTGTTTGTTCTTTTATGTTTTTGATGCAATAATAAAGAATTTCGTACTTTAAGAAGCTGTGGACGCTTACCTTTGCTGATTGCCTTACGGGTTGTGGCCCGCAATATGTTTTTTCCCACGTGCTTCAAGACAATACTGCCAACTGAGCTAATCACTACAGCAAGTTAGGTGAGCTGACATTTTTTTCTATTTCTTGCATGTTACATTGACCGCACAGTCTTGCTCCCTTAGCTGAGTTGTATTACTTATTTTTTTCCTCAGTACACTATTGGCAGTTTGAGTTTTTTACTTTTTTGGAAATGGCCGTACAGGCCCCTCTGGATAACGAGGAACGCCTTCTCAAAGCAGCAGGGGTCTTCTCTGGTGGAGACACGGAGCACAACACTGATGACTACAAAAAATCTATATGGCTGTTTGAAAAACAAAAAATCAAACAGATTAAACTTTGGTGGCACATCATCACCTTGAAAAAATATGCCGAAAAAAAGATGATACCAAGGGGATTGAGAGTTCGCAAACCCCCTAATGCTGCAGAAGGGGAAGCTTTTGTCTCAGAATGGAATGATGCCCTTTCAGTTTGCTCCTTCACCATCATGGACATGATTATTAAAAAGAGCGAACAAAAGTTGGCAGATCTTAATAAATCACTTGTCGACATGGACATTACCTTACAGCAATTTAATCATACCCCTGGTTTTACCACCATGCTGGATCAGACACACCAATCACTAACTGAGGTGGAGAATGAAATAATTGAAGTAAAGAAAACTAAGTTCAACAGAGATCTAAAAGATTATTCAACGGACACTGTTTATACCTGGTGGGAACAGCGACGTATCCAGCGTTCCTTCCCACCAATTCTAAAAAATCCTAATCAAGGTTCCTCCAGCAAAAAATCCGTGTCTTTTGACACTTCAGATGCGGATAGCTCGGATATTCAAACAGATTACTCTGAACAAGAGGAAGTGGCCACTTCTTCCACCAACAGGAACCGCAATCCTACTGGTGGGACTCGCCGTAAAAACAACAAGAGAAGAAATTTTTACCGTGACCCGCCAGTAACACGCTCTAGAGGCACACCTGATTTTCAACAGCCAAAAAACGCCCAACGACCCGCCGAGCCGGGCGTAAACACCGATCGTGGAGGTCACGGAGGAGCCCGCAGGAGATGGTAGCACCGGCTACTTTGGATGTCTATAATCTATCAGCGTGCACAGTCACAAATGCACAAATGAAGGTACTGTCCCTTGGTTTGACTTTTGTTCCCACCAAAAAGTTTTGTCTATATGACACCATTCAGGACGTTAACAAGTTTGTGCGTCAGATAGCAGTTAAAAAACATTTTATGCCTAATGTATCAGAGGACATTGTACCTGCTTCACTGTCAGATAACTTGCTGTCAGATAACATGCTGCAAAGTGCTACTATAGACACCGAAGGGTCGGATTTAAACCTAATAGGCAGAGGTACTATTCCCACTAACCTATTGTTTCCCGAACAGATGTGTATTCAGGGACTCTCCGATTTGCAGGCTTTGGGATTAACCGATGAACAAAACATTACTAATACCGGTGGTAGGTTGACTATCCCCAACCCAACTTTCTACCCTGTGCAATCCAGAACTTCTGGAATGGATTTATTCCAACATAGGGTAGAAGCAGCTCTAACGGACCTATACACACATCCTGGGGATAATGTACATAAGGATAATTTAACAAGGGGGGAACGTATAGCCCTGACAGAGCTCAGAAATAACCCATACCTAGTATTTAGAAAATCTGACAAAGGGGGTTCTGTGGTTATCCTAGATAAGGATCTATACACACGAGAAGTCCGCAGCATTTTGGATGACACGACAACTTATAAAAAGTTGCCAGGTGATCCAACTGAGATCATTAGAAACAAACTATTAGATCTGTTGGATACAGGGGTGGAGTGGAATGTTCTGACTGATAAACAACGTACTTATCTTTTTCCTCCTTTCCCTGTCATCCCCATTTTCCATGCGTTACCAAAAACTCATAAAAACATTTTTCCCCCTCCTTTCCGTCCTATTGTTTCTGGCATTAATTCTCTATTGGAAAGACTTTGTGTTTGGCTGGACAACCTATTACAACCATTGGCGGTTCGGACCATGGGGTATGTTCGGGATAGCAAAAGTTTACTGGCTAGTATAGAAAATCTTCCAGTGCTACGTGATGTATCCTGGCTTTCCTGTGATGTAGTTGCTCTCTACTCGAACATACCCCATGATGTCGCTATCACCGCTTTAGCTTTTCATTTGAAAAAATATAGTAACTACAGCAATGTACTGTGTGAATTTATACTAAAAGTTACTTTTTTTCTGTTGACTAATAATTTTTTTCAATTTGGTGAGGACTTCTTTTTACAGGTCCTTGGCTGCCCTATGGGCGCGTCTTTTTCCCCTTCCCTTGCAAATTTATTCATGGCACACTGGGAGGAGGTTTATCTGTGTAGTGTCCATAACCCTTTTTTAGGCCTGGTGGCCTGGTATGGACGCTACATAGATGACCTCCTCCTGGTTTGGCGGGGTTCACATGAGGAGGCTGCAGCTTTTGTGCGGTTTGTCAATGACAATCCACTCAACCTTAATTTTACTTTCCAATTTGAAGCTGAATCCATTTCCTTCTTAGATGTCACCCTGAGCTTTGCGGAAGGCAGAATACAATCTGAATTATACAGAAAACCAAGTGCAGGAAATGCAGTACTCCATGCCTCTAGCAGCCACCCCTCACACGTCACTAGAAATTTACCCATAGGTGAATTTATTCGCCTTATACGTAACTGTTCAAATAAAGATACTTACATTCGCCAGGCTGAGCTACTCACCCACCGCTTGTCACTCAGAGGGTATAAACAGCATGTTATCACTAGAGTGAGGACCATAGCAGAAAGTAGGGACCGCTCTTTTCACTTGCAAGACAGACATAAGACACCAAGACATAGTGTGAACAGTCTCCAATCTAACCAGTCTCACAATCCCATAGTTTTTTCCACCAGATATAGTCCACAGTTTCAGGACATCTGTAAAATCATAAACAGATATTTGCCCCTACTCTATCAGGATAGCAAATGCGAATTAGCCCTTAAACCTGGCATCAAGTGTGTGGCACGACGTGGTCTGACCTTGGGTAATCTACTTGCACCAAGTGATGTCTCATCTAGTGCATCGGATAGAGGGGCACATAATTGGCTCTCAGTTCAGGGATTTTTTAGATGTGCGGTACCGCGATGCGGTATTTGCCAATTCGCAGACAAAAGCAATTCCATTACCTCTAGTAGCACAGGCCGCAGTTATCCCATAAAATCTTTCATTAATTGTAACACTAACTACGTGGTATATGTTGCACGGTGTAACATCTGCAATGTCCAGTATGTAGGCTCCAGTACACGAAAACTTAAAATCCGATTGGGGGAACATATCACAGACATCAGATCACATTCCCTTGGTAGATCTGGCAGATCGCTATCTGGTTTAGCAAAACACTTTGTAGAGCGTCACCTTGGTGACATCAGCAGTCTCCGCATCAGCGCCGTAGAAAGGGTTAAACAACCCAGGAGAGGAGGCAATTGGACTTCCCTCTTACGTAAAAGAGAAGCCCTGTGGATTCTCCTATTAGACACCAGATTCCCAAGAGGTTTGAACTATAAATCAGACTTATTATATATTTATTAGGCCCCCTGGGTAGTTACTGGTGTTTACTTCTGGGAGAATTTTTATTATGTGTTTGTTATTTTTCTTTCGTCCTCTCTTTTTTTGCTCTTGTATATAAGCTGTAAGCCGATCATGTGATCGATTTGACGAGAGATTTCCCTTCCCATTGAGGGGCGTTCCCTATTCCTGTTGCATCACATGGGGCAACATATAAAAACCTGTCATTCATGCTTTAACTTTGCCATGATTAAGAGGTAGAACCTCGTAACGCGTAGGCGTTTTTTAGCTCACTACTCACTTTTTGTTTGTTCTTTTATGTTTTTGATGCAATAATAAAGAATTTCGTACTTTAAGAAGCTGTGGACGCTTACCTTTGCTCATATGTCCCAGATTCCCTGGAGACAATAACCTTCATCTGTGTGTGTGCCTCTAAGACCCACACAGAGTTAAAATAATACAAGCTGCTAGGGGAAAGAGGCACCTATATATACCATAGGAGGACCCATATGGGGGCACCCAGGGGTCTATATAGTTTATGAGGTATAGAAAAGGCCTGTACACTATATGGAGGCAGGTGGGACATATATATATATATATATATATATATATATACACACTATATGGGAGCACAAAGAATGCCTAAAACTATATGGGGGCCCATATGGGCCTAACTACTATATCAGGGAAGATGGGGGGGGCTATATATACTATATAAATGCAAATAGGATGCCATTATAATATATTGGGACCACATAGAGGCCTTATACTATATGAGGGCAGTTCACACATTGGTATTCCAGCAGTCATTCAGCTTATGGTATGCTTTTTCCTATCTTAATTTGCTTAAGTACTGACTTTTATGTTGTTAGTAGAGATTAGCGAACCTGCCGGATTTCTGGTTCGTACGAACCAGAAATCTCGGCATCTGACTCCTGCTGCCTGCCGGCTCTGTGCAGCGGGTGGATACAGCGTAAGTAACGCCTATAAAACTGGGATATCGGGGGGGGGGGGGTATATAGATCAATATAGGTTGTATACGGACTTTCTAGGACACGAGACAATTGTTTCACAGTTCAGGAATCTTGGTAATACGGTAAGCATTTGCACTTTCACTTTTATAAGACACAGCTGGTTTGCTGGCAGATAAGAGAAGATGAAAGACAATCCTTTCAGGCACAGCTTGGACAATATTAGAAATATAGAGATGATAGTTGACACTGTCTCTCTATACAGGAGATACTTGGAGTAGAAGGCACCTTGATGGAAATAACTTAGAATAACCTTCCAGTGTGTAATAGTTGTGGTTTTAGGAGTCTGCAAGCTCCAGACTGGAGGAACCTATCCAGACAATGAGGTACTCAGTTGGGGCTGTTAGAAGAGAGTCCTGTATCCATGGGAATGAACATCCACCTGAGCTATCCTGTGGGCACTGAGTGACACACAATCAGGGATTAGAGGCCCACCTAGTGGGAGAGCTATCTGTTTGAGGAACGCCTTTGCACTTAGCTTAACTACTGACTAGTATAATACCTCCAGTGAACTTGTGCAGCAATCAGAGGTAGAAGATCAGCAGCCCATCGTTGACAGGATTAGTGCTGGTTTTCACCACAATCCTTCTGGTGCTCTAGTCGGACATGACTAGGATATCAGTAATCAGGAGAAATAAACAGTAGTCCCGCAAATAGTACCTGGTCACCTGGCCAGGCCCTGGTAGAACCTTCTCAGCAGGCTCTTAACACACACTTTTGCTTATATAATCTCTGACTGGATCTTATGAACTTAAATCTGAACTGATTTTTTTTTTTAAATAGAACAATTAAGTTAACTTTTTTGCATTGTTTATCTTCAGCTGTGCAAACAGTACAGTGACATACATTGACACCTGGTTGCGGAAGCAGCATTCTTTGGGCTTCAGCCCTAGAGCCTATAATACATAGTGCCGTCCTATACATGTTGAAACAACAGCAGTGGGCACCCGCTCTGGGACAGAGTAGGGTGAGGCTCCAGTAAAAAGAAATTTGATAAGCACTGTTGTTATGTAAATCACTATTATGCACACAATGCAGACAACTGCCATAGGTTGTGGTTGTGTTCCAGCCCAAATAAAGACACGTGCAATTACCAGAATTTTCAAGTTTCATTTGAAAAAAAGTAGTGTTTACTGTCCCTCACATGGCACTTTTACCATTTCCTCTAGTGAGGTTTGCAATCCTTTTCACCCAGTTTATCCAGTTTATAAGAGGTTATCTAGGCTTAGAAAAACATGGCCACTTTCTTTCAGAAACAGCACCACTATTGTATTATTTGTTTGTGGTTTTGCAGCCAAAGCTGTAGGATGTAGTTTTCAGATTACATGGCTGCGGTTTACAGACCTAGAAGTTGTCAAACATACCTAATGAAATTTACCATGAATAAAGAAGGTCCATGAATACTGCCAGTGTATTAAATTGAATGCTTGGTTTTTGGCCTGTGAGACTGGGCTTTTGCATTTGATCTATCCAAACAATCTCTTTATCTAAACAGGAGATTTGGGGATGATAACTGCATTTTTAACAGCACTATTAGTCATGCCTTGTAAAGGCACAGCACACAGCACACAGTGCCTTATCTGACTGACCCCACTGATCAGCGCTAGTATATGCACTGGCCGGGATCTCTAGTGGCACCACAAACATCTGACATGTCAGTTTTCTGCGGACGCTATTCATTGAATAGCGGCCTCAGAAAACCCTGTCAGTGCACACTATGGAGCGAGCAGCTCCGGCCACACGCTCCATAGTGTGCAGTGGGGAGTTCTGATGCGGGCGAGCACAGTTGCTTTGTGGCGCTAAAGATTATCCGGCCAGGGAATGAGGAAAAGGAGGAGCTAACGTGTGCTCCTCCGCTTGCTAGCTGTGCTACAGAGAACGAGCACCTGGGGAGACGCCACTTAGATGCACCTGTACCGGCTTGAGTAGAGGAGGAGGTGGTGGCTGCAGTACCCGTGTGGAAAGAGGGAGCTGGGACCATCTGGGGTTCGTGAGAGGGGCAACAGGCGGGCTGCAGCAGGAGTACTCCATTGGCAGTGAGAGGGTTGGCTGGAGTGCTGGAAGGTGCAAGCTTATGTTGGGGATGAAGTGGTAAGGAGAATATGAGGAGGAGAGTCGGGCCGCCGCATGTAGGTGAAAGGAGGGAGCTGGAGTCGCCTGGAGCTTGTGAGAGGGGAAACAGGCGAGCAGCAGCCGGAGAGCTCCACCAGCAGGGCGTGTCGGCAGGTGCATTCCAAAAAAGCCAGAGGAGTTGGTCGGGTGAGCGGCCATCGGAGGCACCTCGAATTAGACGTGGTAACCGGCAGACATGGACAGGTGATAGTATTGTCATTTGACACCGTTGAATGGAGGATACTACCCCTATCATAGAGGGTTAAAGGGGAGGAATACAGGGGACACAGTGGGAGAAAATCTGCTAGTGTGTTTATTAACTCATTTGCTTCTGCTCAAGAGGATATGATATGAATTGTTTCTTACTATCTTGGTATTAGTTGCTGATATCTACGAATGACAGAGAATATTGGACTTACTGTAGGGAAAGTTGTGTGTGTGTTTTTTTTTTTATTCTTATTATTATTTATGGATTTATGGTGGATTCTCACTCTCTTTCTCCTAATGGTAGAAGATATGTCCATACTTTGAGTGAGATAAAGGAGGAGAAGTTTAGTGACGGGCGATGAGTACGAGGGTAATAATGTGGAACGTAAGGGGGATAGGGGATAAGGTTAAAAGACACATTATTTTTCAAGTAATAAAGACATTTTTTCCTGCTATAGTTTGTATTACAGAGACACATTTAACACAGAACACAATCCACTGGGTTAATCGGAGGTGGTGGTCATTTCAGTATCACTCAGTATATTTGTCCTTACCTAGAGGAGTAACAGTATTGGTGCATAAAAATATTCCACGGAAATTATTAGATAGTAAAATAGATAATGAAGGTAGATACATAATTTTTTATTGCACATTGGGTAATTTAAATTGTATATAAGTTTTTGTTTATGTCCCAACCCCGTACTCATCCTCCGTTTTAAGAATAGTGTTGGAGTATACCTGTGGTAGAGATAATTGCCCTGTTTTGGATATGGGTGATTTAAACAATGTAATGGATGAAAGTGTGGATAGAAGAAATAGAGTGGTGAAGAATCTCCCAAGAGTTACCTCTTTCTCAAGAACATGCGAGGAGATGGGGTTTATAGATGTATGGAGGAGATTAAATCCGGAGGAATCCGTCGACTCATGCGTTAATAAAACAAGTGACACTATGTCACAGATAGATCTGGCGCTTGGAAATGAACAGTTATTAAGGTATATAAAGAATGTGAAGTATATGGCTAGATCAGTTTCAGATCATGCCCCATTGTGTGTGGAATTGGTTGCAGGAAAGAAAGGGATTTGTTTGCCATAGCGTATTAACCCATATTGGTTTAAACTTATAAATATGAGGAGGATATGATACAGAAGCAGATAGAAGAGTTTTTTATAAATAAATTGGAATACTGCTCTGGAAGGGGTAATTTGGGATACACTTAAAGCTTTTCTAAGGGGGTTATTGAATAAAGAAGTCTGCCGCAAAAAAGAGAGCAAAAAAAAGGAAAGGAAGGAGATAGAAGAAAATGTGAAGAAAATGAGTAAATATTTTTCTTGGGCAAGGAAGAGTTTTTGGGGGGAGGAAAGCCAAGGAAACAGCTGATGTCATTAATTAAAAACCAGAAAGAATATAACCATATTTCGGTTCTATATAAAGAGAATGGGGAGGTGGTAAATTCTCAACAGTATATTAGAGAAGTATTTAGTGGGTTTTATAAAAAAATTATATGCTAGTGAAGTAGCATGTAGTGTTGAGGAAATAGGGGATATCTAGATGGGATACGGCTTCCGAAAGGGCATTGCAGGAGGTAAAGGGGAATACAGCACCAGGTCCAGAGGGGTTGTCAAATGAGGTGTATAGAAGGTCTAGTGAACAAATGCTCCCAACATTGTGGAAGGTAATGAAAAAAGCTATAGAGACAGGTGAGTTGCCAGAATCTATGAAGGAAGCTGAAAATGTCCTAATTAAAAAAACGAATAAGGATCCAAAAAGTTTAGAGGCATAAAGGCCCATCTCATTGTTAAATGTAGATATAAAACTGTACGCTAGAGTGCTGTCCAAAAGGTTAAACAGAGCAATATCGGATCTGATCCACCCTGATCAGTGTGGGTTTATGCCAGAGCGTACAATAAGGCAAAATATATTGCGCGTATATATTTCCTTAATATGCAGAGGGGGGCAGAGGTGGGCTCCCACTCCATTCTGTCATTAGACGCAGCTAAGGCGTTTGACAGGGTGGAGAGGGAGTTCTTGTGGGAAACCTTGAAGAGATACGGGATGGGAATGAATTGTATAAAAATGATAAAATTACTATACAGTAAACCAGCAGCCAGGGTTTTGGTGAACAGTCAGCGAACAGCTAAATTTAGGCTTGGAAGGGGCACCCGACAAGGGTGTCAGTTCTCACCTATGTTGTTTGCGCTGGTGCTGGAGCCGTTAGTAGAGATGAGCGAATACTGCTCAAATAGATATTCGATCGAATAGTGAGATATTCGAATATTCGATATTCGTATGAATATCCTGCGGATATTCGATACATATTCGATAAGCGTTCAAATCCCCCAGCTTCCGGTTTCACCCTCCAAATGGTCAAAAAGATGTTTTTCACTAATCGATTACTTGTTCCCATAGACTTTAATGGGATTGAATATTCGATCGAATATTCGAATATTCACGGGATATTCGTACAAATATTGAATATTCGAATATCTCACTATTCGCTCATCACTAGCCGTTAGCGATTCTTATAAGGGTGAACGATCAGATCCAAGGATTTGGGATGAGATGTAGGGAGGATAAATTTAATGTATAAATGTATGCGGATGACATGATAATATTTTTGGAGACTCCTGAGAGGTCTTTGAGACATGTAATGGTATAGCGCTTTGGTAATGATAGAGCGCTTTGGAGGCTTCTCAGGACTGTCCATAAATTGGCAAAAATCTATATTAAAGGGGTTATCCAGCGTGGGGGCACTTTTTTGGGGGGGACCGGGGAGGAGGGGGCTGAAATAAAAGACGTCCACTTACCTCCCTGGTTCCAGCGGCGGGTCCCGCATCACGACGCTCCGGTGCCCGGCCGCTTCCTGGTGTCTGACGACGCCCGAGACGCTACGTCTCAGGGCCGCTCAGCCACTCAGTGAAGGAGGCGGGATCAGAGCGGACTTCAAACGGACTTCACTGAGTGGCTGAGCGGCCCTGAGACGTAGTGTCTTGGGCGGCGCCAGACACCAGGATGCGGCCGGGAACCGGGCACCGGAGCGCCGCGATGAGTGACCCGCCACTAGAACCGGGGAGGTGAATGGACGTCTTTTATTTCAGCCACCTACTCCCCGATCCCCCCCAAAAAGTGCCCCCACGCTGGAGCACCCCTTTAATGCCCTTGTCTGGCCCTTTGCTTTCTTGGTTTGATCCAACAGATTTAAAAATGAAAGTTTTAAGGAAAGGTGAGAGTTTTAAGTATTTAGGTACAAATAACAAGTAATTTGCAAGACTTTCTGGAGAAAAATATAAAACCACTATTATAGAGCTTAAAACAAAAAATAGAAGTATGGATAGACTTGATAACAGTAGAGATGAGAGAGTAGTGAAATATTCGACTTTTGAGATTTCGAATCAAATAGGCACAGAGATTAGACTATTCGAACGAATATTCAATCCCATTATAGTCTAGGGGAAAAAAATTCTCGGCACTTGGAAATCGAAATTCGACCACTTGGAGGTCACCAAGTCCCCATAAAACCTCTCTAAACAATGTGAACACCTCCGGAATGACACTGGAACATTAGGGGGAGCATGCGTGGGTGTAACCAACACCTCAAAATCGCAGTATAATGCCACTCTCTGCAGTTGCAAAAGAAAAATATTTGTGAACGCTTTACAGCAATGTTCAAACATTTCATTCGTATTTCTTGTGCAACGTTACATACATGATTCCAATGTGCGTCTGTAGAGTGTCATGTTATTCGCGCATATCACGCATCATGCTGCACGAACGTTACTGGAACAGTATGCATGATGTGCCTTTTTGTGGGCTACTGGAACAATATATTACGTGCCTTTAACTGGGCAACTGGCACAATAGGTATCACGTCCCTTTTACTGGGCTACTGGCGCAATAGGTATAAGGTAATGTGCCCTTAGTGGGCTAAACCAGGTACACTATAAGTCACTTTTACACACAGGGTACTGGAATGAATACAGCTGCTGCTGCTATATCATCTATTTTTTAGCCCTGAGAAGTGCTTTGGATGCAGACTCCAGAGATGACTTTTTTTCTGGACATTAGCCCTGAAAAGGACTTTTGGGTTCAGTAGTAAGCCTGCCTAACCAAAACACTATTAAAACTCCCTCTCTCTCCCTGCTCGAAGAACTCTCCCTGGCTAGGTTGTAAGCGCATCTGCGATTGAGAGGCAGAAGTCAAGTCTTAAATATTCATGTGGGTCATGTGGTTCAGCCATCCAATTAGGGTAGACGCAGTTTTTGTGCTGCCTGTGTACTCCCAGGGTCCCTCATGGCCTCCCCGCATGGTGATTGGATTAAAAAAAGCGCCAAGTGCGATGGGAGGGCTTTCGAATGTTTGCCACGTATTCAACACTCTACTCGATTGTATTCTAATCTTTCTTAAACCGCAATATTCTATCAAATACCATCTCAATCGAATCGTATTCGCTCAACTCTAGATAAGAGCTAGAGTCGATGGGATGATGTTAGCTAAGACAGTCATGTTACCGAAAATTCTATATCACATGGAAAGAACTTAAAGACACACTTGGGATTAGAACAGCTTTAGATTTTACTCCCCTATGGCAAAATAAGAACTTTGTTGAGATTTGAGAAATTGGGCTGGTGCAAAAAAGCAGGAATAAGAAAAGTGAAAGATGTGTTCCAGATGGAACGGTTGAAATCATTCGATATGTTGAAAAGGGAGTATGGTTTGGACGATAGGGCATGGTTAGAGTATATAGGTTTGCAACATGCAGTAACGTGTAAAGGAAATAAGGAGATATATAAAGTTATTCATACCCCAGATTTTATAAAAATCATAAAGGATAATTTAGGACATAAGAAAGGTTTGTCAAGAATCTATAGAGGATTGAGAAAATGTGCATTAAAGAAGGAAGAGCTGAATAGAGGGAGAGGAAATGGGAAGTGGAAGTTGGTAATTTAGAAGAGTGTAAATGGAATAGGATTTTAGAAAATATAAAGGAAGTTTCAACAAATATAAATCATCGAATGATACAGTTTAATATAGTTAGAAGGGTGTACTATACTGCAGATTTTCTGTTTAAGATAACAGGCAGGGTGGCTATATTTGATGTGGTCATGTTCACCACTACAAGTATATTGGGATGTGTTGAAAGAAATAGAAGAGTGTACAGGGATAAAAGGTCCCTTTCCTCCATCAGTGTGTTTGCTGGGAGAGGACTCCCAATATATAGGAACTATGAAAAGGAAAATAATGGTTTGGATGTTATTCATAGCAAGTTTGGAAATTGTGAAGAAGTCGATGGCACCGCTTCCCCCAACATTCCAGGAATGGAAAAACTCAGTAAAATTGTATAAGAAATATACAAGTTAGGTGTTTTTTTTTTCTTTCTCCAAGACAGTCAATGGGGGGTGGGAATGGGAAGTATAGGAAAGGGAATAAAATAGATTAAGCAATGGCATCTGGATTAAGGCATGTGGATAAAGGGTAGATAGGTGTTGGAATATTGGGAAATTATTAAAGACGGAAATGGCAAAGTATTAAATTTTACATATATTTTAAAGGGGGTGGCTCTCCCATCTTGTGGGTGCACATAGTTATGTAGTTATTGAGAGGAAGGGGAATATTAAGGGAAGGAGAGGCTGGTGGGAAGGGATGCCCCTCTTCGGGTCGGGAGTACAGATGGAGACTATAGACAAGTACGTCTGTTTGTAGGGAAAGTTGGATATTTATAAATATAAAAAAGGGTAATAGTGGGATTGATATTGAAAGCATAAAATGGTCTCTTAAGTGAGAAGGAAAAGTAAAGATAATTGTCAAGCCTAGAATGAAGGTTGCCTGTTTGGATCGGTTCTGTCCCCTGTTAGAGGGGGTATAAGGTGGTATAAACTGCATAATAAATGTGGGACTTATTACCAGAGTGTTTGGTGGAAGAAATCAAAATTACCTCTGGGGATGATAGGACATGAGAGGGGCCTGGATTCTCTAGAGAGGTATGGGCAAAGTGTGTGTATTGAGCAAAGTGAAGTAGGCTTGTTGAGAGGTCCGGGAAAGGTGAGACTATATATGTAAAATGAAAAGATGTTGGAAATGGTTAGATCTTGGTCAGTTGTGCACTGACTCGGAGAGGGGATCTAGAACACCAGTCTTAGGATAGGAAGATTAGAAGGGAGATGGAATGAGGAATAGTGTTATACTTGAGTAGTTTGAGAAGTGCGCTTGGGGGATGGGGAGGCAACCATGCCGAATGGAAAATAGGTCTTTTAGGTCTGGTTGATAAAGATATATGTGTTGCCATTGCTGCTAGAGGGATTATTTATAAGGATTGTATAAGGGGAAAAGAACTTTAATTTTTTTTTTTTTAAATGTTTTTCTATGTCTTTAATTGAAAGTAAAATATGAAATAAATAAAAAAAATCATCCGGCCGGCACTGCAGTACCGGCCAGGCTGATCTTTTCTGAGACCGTCCGTTCCGTGACGGCCAGGTCACGGAATGGCCGGTCTCTTACAAGGTCTGAACATGGCCTTAATTTATTAATGTTAAAGGTAATAGTGATGTCATATATCTGTTTTTTCTTTGGATATATTCACATACTACAGATTCTTGTAAACATTTCTAAGACTTTACCAACAGCACATAGATTTTTGAATCTGTAAAATAAAGCAATGTGTGAGCTCATTCTTAAGTTTTACTGATATCGAAATAATATATTTTTAAAGATAAGACTGGCTATATATATAGTAGTTATACTGAAATGTGCAATAGATACAGTACATGTGGTCATGGTGTGTAAATTATGCATAAATACACTGTTGTGTATACTGTAGGAATTATGAGGGGGAAAGTGCTGGCATGTTTGTGGGTACAGGCTTCATGATAAAGTAATATCCAAGTTGTTTTTATAGGAAAAAAAAAATATTTCCCAATCATACACTGTATATATATATATATATATATATATATATATATATATTTACTTTTTTATTTTTTTATTTTTTTCCGGTGGTTGCTTTTTACACCCTGGCAACATCTCAGGATTGCACAATAATGCATTTACATAAGGAGATCACGCGGACACAGACCGGTTTATGAAACCACAATTAGGACATAATACTATATCTGTGTATGTGTTAAGGAGGTTATATGGGGTTAACATCTGACTTACAAAACCAACTTACAACACAAACTTAAACAACAAAGCCCCCTTTGTCATGGCAGGAAAAACACTCTTTTGCAAGGTATTTTACACACATTTGTCTGAACTGAAAAAAAATTGGAGACTGTGATTATGTGCTGGAGCTAAAAATATCGACACATAGCTAGTAGGTACAGGGTTAGCCAAAATTACTAGAAAATATACAGTGGTTTGCAATAAATTAGAATATCAACAAAAATCAATTTTTTTTCAGTAATTCAATTCAAAAAGTGGCCTCATATATTGTATAGAGTCATTACATACAGAGTGAACTTTTTCTAGTGTTTATTTCTGTTAAAGTTGATGATTATGGATTACAGTTAAAGGGGTTATCCAGCGCTACAAAAACATGGCCACTTTTCCCCCTACTGTTGTCTCCAGTTCAGGTGCAGATGCAATTAAGCTCCATTTACTTCAATGGAACTGAGTTTCAAAACCCCACCCAAACTGGAGACAACAGTAGGGGGAAAGTGGCCATGTTTTTGTGGCGCTGGATAGCCCCTTTAAGAAAACCCCAAAAATCTGTATTTCAGAAAATTAGAATAATTAACCCAAAACACCAGTAGTGTCTTCCTAAATGTTATAAAAGGTCCCTTAGTCATGGGGAAGACTGCTGACTTGACAGATGTCCAGAAGGCAGTAATTCACACACTCCACAAGGAAGGTAAGCCACAAAAGTTCATTGCTAAAGAAGCTGGCTGTTCTCAGAATGCTGTATCAAAGCATATTTATGGAAAGTTGAGTGGAAGGAAAAAGTGTGGTAGAAAAAGGTTCTCAAGCAACTGGGAGAACCGCAGTCTTAACAGGATTGTAACGAAAATGCCATTCAAAAATTTGGGAGGGATTAACAAAGAGTGGACACATACAGACGTCTGCAGGACATGGGCTGCAAGTGTTGCATTCCATGTGTCAAGCCACTACTGACCAAGAAACAACGCCAGGAGCGTCTTATCTGGGCCAAGTAAAAGAGGAACTGGACTGTTGATCAGTGGTCCAAGGTGCTGATTTCAGATTAAAGTAAATTTTGCATTTCATTTAGAAATCAAGGTCTCAGAATCTGGAGGAAGAGTGGAGAGGCACACAATCCAAGCTGCTTGAGGTCTAGTGTGAAGTTTTCACAATGAGTGATGGTTTGGGGATCTGCTGGTGTAGGTTCACTGTGTTTCATCAACACCAAAGTCAATGCTGCCGTCTACCAGGAAATTTTAGAGAACTTTATGCTTCTCTGTGCTGAAAAGATTTTTGGAGATGGAATTTTCATTTTCCAGCAGCATTTGGCACCTGTCCACACTGCCAAAAGTGCCAATACCTGGTTTACTAACCACATCATTACTGTGCTTCATTGGCCAGCAAACTCTCCAGACCTTAACCCCATAGACCAGTGTTTCTCAACCTGCGGTACGCGTACCACAGGGAGCACGTGCCGCAGGTTAAGGGGGTACGTGGGAGCGGGGAAAAAAAAAATTTGGATGCCGGGACACTGCTATCATTCAGCAAATTCCCCGCACCTGTCACTGCTGCAGCTCTCTCCTTCTTTCCCCCAGCAGCAGCTTAGCAGCTTTCTGTGCGGGACAGGGCTTGGAGATGCTGTGGGGGAAAGAAGGAGAGAGTCAGGGGGAGCAGAGGGGTGATGGGAGGTGATGGGGTGGATTAAGCATCGGGGACGGAGATACAATCGGGGTAGGAGAATCCTACATGAGAGCAAACCGGGCAGGCAAAGAGTTGTGGTGCGCAGGGTTACCCCGCCCCGGGCTCTTACAGGAGTGGGATGTGGACCGGAAGATGGGGCACTCTTGGAGTCCAGGGCCACCAGGTAGAAACACCAGTGGTGGCTGGTGGACGCGAGGGCTGCCCCATCTTCTGGTCCACATCCCACTCCTGTAAGAGCCCAGGGCGGGGTAACCCCACGGATCTCTGACAGCTGGCCGGACCGCTCGCATGTCGCAAAAGGATTCTCCTGCCCCGATTGTATCCCCGATGCTAAGTCCCCTCCCATCACCTCCTCTGTCCCCCCCATCACCTCCTCTGTCCCCCCCATCACCTCATCTGTCCCCCCATAACCTCCTCTGTGCCCCCTCACCTCCTCTGTCAACCTCATCACCCCCTCTGTCCCCCCCATCTCCTCCTCTGTGCCCCCTCACCTCCTTTGTCACCCCCATCACCTCCTCTGTCCCCCCATCACCTCCTCTGTCCCCCCTCACCTTCTCTGTCATCCCCATCACCTCCTCTGTCACCCCATCACCTCCTCTGTCACCCCCCATCACCTCCTCTGTCCCCCCATCACCTCCTCTGTCACCCCCTCACCTCCTCTGTCACCCCCTCACCTCCTCTGTCACCCCCCCTCACCTCCTCTGTGCCCCCATCACCTCCTCTGTCACCCCCTCACCTCCTCTGTCACCCCCCTCACCTCCTCTGTCACGCCCATCAACTCTTCTGTCACCCCCCATCACCTCCTCTGTCACCACCCTCCATCACCTCCTCTCACCCCCATCACCTCCTCTGTCACCCCATTACCTCCTCTGATACCCCATTACCTCCTCTCAGCCCCCATCACCTCCTCTGTGCCTCCACCACCTCCTCTTACCCCATCACCTCCTCTCACCCTCCATAACCCCCTCTCTCCCCCTTCACCTCCTCTTCCTACCTCTCCCCCCATCTGCTCCTCTTTCTTCCTCTCCCCCCTTCACCCCCTCTCTCTTCCTCTCTCCTCTTCACCTTCTCTCTCTTCTTCTCCCCTCTTCACCTCCTGTCTCTTCCTCTCCCCTCTTTATCTCCTCTACCCCCCTTCATCTCCTCTATCCCCCTCAGACCTTACTCTCCCCTTGATCTCCTCATGGCTCAGAGGCTGGAGAAGAGGAAGACCCGCTCCATGCCCGGATTAGGTGAGTAGGATTTTTTTGTGTGCGTGTGTGTGTTGGGGCAGGAGGGGAAGGGAGTAGAATGGTGGACATTACTATGGGGGCAGGGGGCATTATTACTATATGGGGGGTCATAGAAGGGGATATTATTATCTGGCTACATGGTAGAGGTATCTGACTACATGGGAGGTATCTGACTACATGGGGAGGAGGTATCTGGCTACATGGAGGGAGGTATCTGACTACATGGGGAGAGGTATCTGACTACATGGGGAGAGGTATCTGACTACATGGGAGAGGTATCTGACTACATGGGAGAGGTATATGACTACATGGGGAGGTATCTGACTACATGAGGAGGTATCTGACTACATGAGGAGGTATCTGACTACATGAGGAGGTATCTGGCTACATGGGAGAGGTATCTGGCTACATGGGGAGATGTATCTGACTACATGGGGGGAGGTATCTGGCTACATGGGGGAGGTATCTGACTACATGGTGGAGGTATCTGGCTGCATGCGGGGAGGTATCTGGCTACATGCGGGGAGGTATCTGGCTACATGGGGGAGGTATCTGACTACATGGTGGAGGTATCTGACTACATAGTGGAGGTATCTGACTACATGGGGAGAGGTATCTGACTACATGGGGAGAGGTATCTGACTACATGGGAGAGGTATCTGACTACATGGGAGAGGTATATGACTACATGGGGAGGTATCTGACTACATGAGGAGGTATCTGACTACATGAGGAGGTATCTGACTACATGAGGAGGTATCTGGCTACATGGGGGAGTTATCTGGCTACATGGGGAGATGTATCTGACTACATGGGGGGAGGTATCTGGCTACATGGGGGAGGTATCTGACTACATGGTGGAGGTATCTGGCTACATGCGGGGAGGTATCTGGCTACATGCGGGGAGGTATCTGGCTACATGGGGGAGGTATCTGACTACATGGTGGAGGTATCTGACTACATGGTGGAGGTATCTGACTACATGGTGGAGGTATCTGGCTACATGGCGGGAGGTATCTGGCTACATGGTATCTTGCTATATATAATGAGGTACCTTGACTACGTGGGGGGTATCTGACTACATGGGGAGCAGGTATCTGGCTACATAGAAGAATGCCTCTTGAATACATGGTGGAGGTATCTGACTACATGGGGGAGGTATCTGACTACATGGTGGAGGTATCTGGCTACATGGCGGGAGGTATCTGGCTACATGGTATCTTGCTATATATAATGAGGTACCTTGACTACGTGGGGGGTATCTGACTACATGGGGAGCAGGTATCTGGCTACATAGAAGAATGCCTCTTGAATACATGGTGGAGGTATCTGACTACATGGGGGAGGTATCTGACTACATGGTGGAGGTATCTGGCTACATGGCGGGAGGTATCTGGCTACATGGTATCTTGCTATATATAATGAGGTACCTTGACTACGTGGGGGGTATCTGACTACATGGGGAGCAGGTATCTGGCTACATAGAAGAATGCCTCTTGAATACATGGTGGAGGTATCTGACTACATGGTGGAGGTATCTGACTACATGGTGGAGGTATCTGGCTACATGGCGGGAGGTATCTGGCTACATGGTATCTTGCTATATATAATGAGGTACCTTGACTACGTGGGGGGTATCTGACTACATGGGGAGCAGGTATCTGGCTACATAGAAGAATGCCTCTTGAATACATGGTGGAGGTATATGACTACATGGGGGAGGTATCTGACTACATGGTGGGAGGTATCTGACTACATGGTAGAGGTATCTGACTACATGGGGGAGGTATCTGACTACATAGAAGGAGGCCTCTTGACTACATGGGGGAGATATCTGGCTACATAGCAGGAGGCCTCTTGACTACATGGGGGGAGGAATTTGGCTGCAGGGGGACATATCCAGCTCTGTGGGATATATCCCACCTGCTTCTCTGGTACCCGGTTTACTGACGGCCCCACCCACTGTCCCACCGTAAACACTGATTGGCTGAGCAGGCCATCAGTGAGCCAGGAGTCATAGAAACAGGTGGAAGTACAGGCAGATAGGCATGATCTGTTAAGGGCCGACAGTTAATAAGGTAAATAAGCTGCGGCTACATTCTCGCAGCAGAATGAAAATCCTCTGTGAGAATGCAGAGCCATAGGCCATAACAGTACAGACTATTGCAGTGTATTTTGCTGCGAAACTTACGGGTGAATCTACCCTGAGGCAATGTTATTAATGGATGGCACCCTTGGAGTACTTTGCTGGAGCATCTCGTCGCATGGGGGTACTTGGCTTGAAAAGGTTGAGAAACACTGCCATAGACAATTTATAGGGTATTGTCAAGAGGAAGATTAAAGACACCAGACCCAACAATACAGACAAGCTGAAGGCCGCTATCAAAGCAATCTGGGCTTCAATAACACCTCTGCAGTGCCATCAGCTGATCGCTTCCATGCCACGCCGCATTGATGCCGTCATTCATACAAAAGGTGCCCCGACCAAGTATTGAGGGCATTTACTGTACAGACTTTGGTCTACATTTTTGTGTTAAAAACATTTTTCTCCAGTTGGTTTTTATATAATATTCAAATTTTCTGAAATACTGACTTTTGGTTTTTTCTTGGCTGTAATCCATAATCATTAACTTTAACAGAAATAAACACTTGAAAAAGTTCACTCTGTATGCAATGACTCTATAGAACATATGACGTCACTTTTTAAATTAAATAAATGGAAAAAAAAATGTTGATATTCTAATTTATTGCAAACCACTGTAGTTAAAGTGATTGTACCATCAAGTACATGCCTTTAATATTTTTACATCAATAGACTGGTACCAGCACGGGGATGCCAGTGCTGCAGTCCTTTTTTTTAACCAGATCCCAGTTCCCACTCACAGTGCCTGTCTATTCCCTGTCACTGGCCCAGTTTGAAGTACAGGAGGCGGGCCCGCGCACCTCCAGTGTGACATTCTGCCCTCCCCTCTGCGACGCGGCTCCATTAAAAGCACACAAAATGGCTTTCGCTGATATGCACCTTCTTCTGTCTTCCCTCTCCTGTTGTATACATGCGGATTGATTCCATGTTCATTTAGCTACAATAAATACTGAAGAGAAGCTGGGGTGAGTGCTACAATTTCTTTACTTGTATTGGTTGAATTCAGACAGTGTTGTGTGTCATCAGGCAGGAATGACTCCGCATTGCGGAGCTAGATCTGGAGAGGGTTGTCAGACCAGCTTAAAGACTTATTAGTAGTTTATCCCACTCCTGACACTCTGGAAGAGACCATGACATTAATTATGCGGGTAGACAGACGCTTCAGGGACAGACACAGCGAGAAGGGCACTTCTGTTCTCTGTCATAAGAAGAAACTATGCAAATCGGGACCGCAGATGCCAAAACCAGACTTGCCTATGGTCTAGAGCATAACCTAGGTCTGTATTGTGGCAGGGCCGGACATAGAGTGAGAGAGTGTACCTCCAAGCCTGAACCACCACCGGAAAAATTCCAGCACCGGAATGACTGTTGAGGGGGTCATTCAGGTGCACAGGTATATCTCGAGAAAAAAAACAACTTAATGTTACTTACTTCTTTGTTTCTGGGGAACAAATGTATTTCTGGTTACCAGCATGTTGATTCCGGGGCCTCGTACAATTTTATTAATTTTGCTTTAGGTCAGGTTTGGGCCAAACCTGATTGGTCCAACAGGAAACTTATTAGGTGGGGACGTAACTTTGCTCCTTGTTGTAATGCTTTGAATGTTGCAGAATGTTCTACTAAGGAAGGAGAAATTCCAGAATTCTTGTCTGATTTTGCTGACATATTTGATGGGAAACTGGTGGATGTCCTGCCACCCCACCATCTGTATGATTGTGCTACTGATTTGATTCCTGAATCTAAGTATGCTAAGGGGAAAAAATTTAACTTGTCGAGGCCTAAGAGGGAATATATCAAAGACAGTTTACAAAAAGGTAATATCTGTCCCTCTCTTTACCCCTGAGCGCTGGGTTCTTTTTTATGGGCAAAAAAGATGGTGGTCTGCGCCCTTGAATTGATTATCGGGAATTAAATAAGATCACCATAAAAAAAATCTGCATCCTCTCTCTCTCTTGTTCCCAATTTATTTAATCAGAATGTGGGGGTAAATGGTTTTCCAAGGTCGACCTGCGTGGACCCTTTTTAATTTAATAAGAATAAGGGCCCTATTCCACTGGGCGATTATCGTTCAGATTATCGTTAAATCGTTCAAATCTAAACGATAATCGTTCGGTTGAAATGCAGTTAACGATTAACGACCGAATGAGAAATCGTTGATCGCTTTATAAGACCTGGACCTATTTTTATCGTTGCTCATTCGTAAAACGTTCGCAAATCGTTTGCATTGAATACGACATCATTCGGTCGTTTGCAATAGATACGAACGCAATAGCGAAGAAATAGCGAAGAAAAAACTATCGCAATTATGATCATAAGTAACAATTATCGTTCCATGGAAATGAGTGAACGTTTTCAGGTCTTTTGCAATAGCGGTCGTTTGAGATCGTTAATCGTTAACGATTATGCAGACGATAATCGCCCGGTGAAGTAGGGCCCTTAGAGAAGGAGATGAGTGGAAAACTGCTTTCAACACCGCAGAGGGGCACTTTGAGTACTTAGTTATGCCCTTTGGGTTAAGTAACGCACCAGCAGTTTTTCAAAACTTTGTGAATAATGTGTTTCGTGAACATCTTGGTCGTTTTCTAGTTGCATATCGAGATGATATTTTAACATTCTTTCCAGTTTGGTCATCTCACGTGTGCCATGTCTTTATGGTTATAGAGTTACTCCAACAAAATCGCCTTTAGGCTAAGTTGTCCAAATGGCAGTTCAAAAGGTGTCATTTCTTGGATACAATATTACCCCTAACTCTTTTGGTATGGAACTATTGGGAAATGGGAACATCCCACTAATCTTAAAGCACTGCAGCAATTTCTGATTTTCGCCAATTATTACAGAAAATTTATTAAGTGGTTTTCCGTGATTGTCAAGCCCTTGACTGACTTAACTAGGAAGGGGGCAGATCTAGTGAATTGGAGTTCTGAAGCTATACATGCATTTTAGCAGCTTAAGGCCATTTCACACATTGTATAACACCGTCCGTCCTGTGACCTGCAGTATCAGCAGGGTGATATTCATTTCTGATTAATTGAGATGTGCGCGCATCAGTGTGTGCTTGCATCCCAATTCACCGCTGAATGCTTCATTGTGTGAACTGACATGTTCTGTGCGGTGGCTATTGAATTAATAGCGGTCGCACAAAACTGACATGTCAGTTTTTCGTGCAGCCGATTAGAATCCTGGCCAGAACGTATAATATGTGTATACGCTCCGGTCGGGATTCCATTCATGCACATACAGCGTATATTTTGTATAATTCACGGCCATTGTTGCAAATTGCAGGTAGGGGTTGGAGCCGTCTTCTCGCAAGGTTCCAAGACACTTACCAACCTCAGACCTATTGCCTACTTCTCAAGAAAGTTCTCCAAGACTGAATGTAATTATGATATTGGTAACGAGGAATTATTGGCCGTTAAATGGGCCTTCAATGAATGGAGAGCTAAACATAAAATTAAGGTTCTAACTGATCAGAAGAATCTTATGTATCTGGATAAGGCTAAACTCCAAGCAAAGTGCACGCTGTTTTTTTACTCAAACTAACTTTGAGATTACCTTTCGGCCCGGTTCTAAAAATATCAGAGCCGATGTTTTGTCTCGCAGCTTTGATGCCAGCAGTGCCCCCAAGGAGGAACCTGAAACTATTTTGTCACAAGGAGTGGTCATTGCCACCCTTCAACCTGAGGTTGCTGCCCAAGTGGTGGACTCTTAGGGCCCTATTCCATGGAGTGATAATCGGCCGAATCGGCCCGATTCGGCCGATTATCGCTCCATGGACTAGAAACAATGATCAGCTGATGATCGTTGTCATTGGCGGATCGTTGATATAGGTCCGGACCTATATTTGTCGGGCGCCGACCGCGTACCGCTACGTGGAATAGCGGTGCGCGGCCGGCGACTGACGATATACATTACCTATTCATGGTGCAGGGCTCCTCTTCTCCTGCTTCTTTCCGGGTCCTGCGCGCTCCTCCAGCGTCAGGGCGACCTGTGTCCGCTTACAGGCCGCTCAGCCAATCACAGGCCGCAGCGGTCCCGGCCAGTGATTGGCTGAGCGGCTTGTCAGCTGACACAGGCCGCCCTGAAGCTGGAGGAGCGCGCGGGACCCGGGAGAAGCAGGAGAAGAGGAGCCCTGCACCTTGAATAGGTATGTATACTAGTTAAGCAAGAGCTGCAAGGACATCGGTAACAATGTCTTTGCAGCCCTTGTTTAACGATAATCGGGGCCGTGGAATAGGCCCAGTAAACGAGCGCCGATCTAGCAGATCGGCGCTCATTTATCCGGCCCCATCGGCCAGTGGAATACCACCCTTAGTCTCTAGCCCCCTGGAATACTCCAGAGGGGAAGCTCTTTGTTCCCCCCAATCCTCACCTCAGGATTCTTTAAGAGACCCATTGCTCAGTTTTGGCAGGTCACCCGGGCATTGCTGGCACAAAGTATCTGCTCTCCCATCATTATTGGGGGCCATCTTGGGCCAGAGATGTTAAGTTCTTTGTAGAGGTTTGTGAGATCTGTGCTAGGTCCAATGGTACCTTGTAGATTACCTAAAGGTCTTTTACATCCTCTTCCCTTGAATGCAAGACCTTGAATGCAAGACCTTGAATTTATGGATTTTATCACTGATTTACCACGTTTGAAGGAGAAAACTGTTATCTGGGGGGCTATTAACAGATTTTCAAAGATGTGCCACCTCATTCCCCTTAAAAGCTCCCCAGTGCTTGTACCTTAGCCTCTCTGTTCATTAATCATGTCTTACGTTTACATGGAGTTCCGGAGAATATAGTGTCGGATAGAGGAGTACAATTTGTGTCTAAGTTTTGGAAGGAATTTTGTGGCCGCCCGGGCATTTCGTTGTCATTTTCTTCTGCCTTTTACCCCCAGTTTAATGGACAGATGGAAACGGTCAACCAATCATTGGAACAATTCCTGAGGTGTTTTGTTGCTGGTGCTCAAGACAGGTGGAGAGAATACCTGTCTATGGAAGAATTTGCTCTCAATGATCGAGAAAGTAAAAAAAAAATTCTGTAACTATGGATTTAATCCTAGGTACTCATCTGCACAAGGTCCTGAAGCTAAGGGTTCCTTCTGGTATACTTGCACCTAAATACATTGGTCCTTATGTCATCACTGAGGTCATTAACCCTGTTTCTTTTAGGTTGCAGTTGCCTGAGGTCATGAGGATTCATAATGTCTTTCACAAAGTGTTATTAAAGAAATATGTTAATCCTGTGATGCCCTCCCTGCTCCACTGGTTATTCAGGGTGAGCTGGAATATGAGATTAAAAGAAATTTTAGTTCAAGCCGGAGCAGACTTTGGTGGTGAGCAAGAATATCCATGCTCCTCGTCTCATTTGGCAATTCCATGCTCATAATCCCTCTAAACCAGGTCCTTTGAGTGATGATCCTATGTCTCCTCAAAGGTTGGGGGGGTATACTGTCAGGAATGTGCCTTTGCGCTCCTAGGTTTGGGTTGTTTGGTGCAGAAGGCACTGAATTTGGTCTAAACAAGGTTCTGTTTCTATTTGTTCAGCCCTACACGCTTTGCCTCTCAGCCTCCTGGCAATGCAAGAGTTAAGGCCGTATTAAACATAGAAATTATCGTTCAAAGATTTGCTATAACGATTGATCCGTAGCAATAACTAGCGATTTTGTAGAGAACGATTCTGCGGTTATTACATTCAATGATTACTGTTATGAACAAATCGTTTTTATGTTGTTATATGGTCGTTAATCGTTCCTTAGGAAAACCCACACAACACGCTTTAGCGAACGATCAAGGAACTACCAACGATAATTTTTCAACATGTTTAAAAACAAAAATGAACAATTGATAATTGTTCTGTGTAATAGGGCCTTTACTTTGCTTTCTGCTAGCTTGATTCCTGCAGCTGAGCAGTGTAGTGTTTTCTTTGACTAACAGATGCCTCTGTCAGTCAGGGTCTTTGTTGATCTGAGCGCCGGTCCAATGGGGATCTGGACCAGGGTCCTGGTCCTCATAAATAGTCAGCATGGCCAGCAGCAATCGCTGGCTTTTTAGCGCAATCTAGGCTAAGCGTACTCTCTCCGGTATGTGTGTGTTTATCTTGCCTGTTCCCTCTCTATCCTGTCTGCCGCAGCCCTGACTTATTGCCCGTTCTCGTTTACCCGACTTGTCTGCCGATTTTGTATTTTTGCTGCCCGACATTCCCGACTCTTGGATTTATCGTGTTTTTTTTTGTCTGTCGCTGTTCTGTGTTTCACCCTATTGAGTATAGGGACTGTCATTGGGGTTGTCCGCAGTCATCTAGGATTGTCTTGTAGCAAGTAGGCAGGGACAGTGGGCGGGGTCAGCTTAGGGCTCACTCTCCATGTCTTGTTAGACTGCCTTTTCCCATACCCGATGCTGACAGCACTATTCCATCCACTGGAGCAGTTAGAATACAGAGCTGTAGTCAGGAGCGTAGCTAAAGGCTGATGGGCCCTGATGCAAAATTTTAGCTTGGGCCCTCCCCCCCCCCCCCCCCCCCATCTTAACCGATCAGGCACAGTCAGAGGCCAAAAACATTATATCCAATTACTCTAAGGTGACGCCCCCTTAAGTGCCAATGTGTCCTATATACTGTCACTGTGTTCCCTCGTGTACCGTGCTACTGCCTCCACCTCTTGTACTGTGCCACTGTCGGTGGTGATAGGATGGTAACCTTCATAATTTCTCCAGCTACTTCTGTGTCTCACCACACAGGATCTGTCATCTCTTCTCTCAGCACTGACAATTCTACTGGGCAGCCGGCAGCCTCATTTATAGGATGCTAAACTCTCAGACTTCAGCCACTTACTACTACTGGGGGTGACTGAGAGGGACTGGGGAAGCTGGAGGTGACTGAGTGGGAGCTGGGGGTGACTGGGGGGGAGCTGGGGGTGACTGAGGGGGAGCTGGGGGTGACTGAGAGGGACTGGGGCATCTGGGGGTGACTGAGAGGGACTGGGGAAGCTGGAGGTGACTGAGGGGGAGCTGGGGGTGACTGAGAGAGACTGAGAGGTACTGGGGCAGCTGGGGGTGACTGAGGGGGACTGGGGCAGCTGGGGGTGACTGAGAGGGACTGGGGCAGCTGGGGGTGACTGAGAGAGACTGGGGAAGCTGGGGGTGACTGAGGGGGAGCTGGGGGTGACTGAGAGACTGAGAGGTACTGCGGCAGCTGGGGGTGACTGAGGGGGACTGAGAGAGACTGAGAGGTACTGGGGCAGCTGGGGGTGACTGAGGGGGACTGAGAGGGACTGAGAGGTACTGGGGCAGCTGGAGTGACTAAGGGGGACTGAGAGGGACTGGGGCATGCTGGGAACAGTAGTTATACACATACAGGCTGGGGGTAGTAGTTATACACATACAGGTTGTAAAGGAATGCTGGGAGTAGTAATCCTACACAGGCTGCCAGGGAATGCTGGGAGTAGTAGTTCTACACAGGCTGTCAGGGCATGCTGGGACTAGTAGTTGTACACAGGCTGCCAGGGCATGTTGGGAGCAGTAGTTACACACAGGCTGTCAGGGCATGCTGGGACTAGTAGTTCTACACAGGCTGTCAGGGCATGCTGGGAGTAGTAGTTCTACACAGGTTGTCAGGGCATGCTGGGTGTAGTAGTTCTACACAGGCTACCAGGGCATGCTGGGACTAGTAGTTCTACACAGGGCATGCTGGAAGTAGTAGTTCTACACAGGCTGTCAGGGCATGCTGGGAGTAGTAGTTCTACACAGGCTTTCAGGGCATGCTTGGAGCTTTAGTTCTACACAGGCTGACATATAGACAGATATATACCCAGAAATACAGACAGACAGTACACAGAAGCACTACCATAGTCCTCCTCTCCTGCCGGGCAGTCTGTGGGCAGAGCTTCCTCCTGCAGGGGGACATGTTGTCCTCTCTCACTGATTAGCGTCCTGGGACCAGTGCAGCAGACTTCCTCGTGTAAGGGGGTCTGGCTCTCAGCAGAGGAGGAGGGGGCCTTGGGCAGGAAGTAAGGGCTGTCCCCTGCGCTGCCTGATACTTTTTTTATGCATCAGGTGGCCTCACATGAACTGACAATCTGGTAACACACTTGTCTGCTAGATTGTCAGTCCGGGCAGGCTGGCTGTAGTCCTCTTCACCTTCAGCGATAAACCGGCATTACTCCACCTGCCACAACATTTTGTATATAAGTGAGAGGGCCCTACCCCTTCGAAACATGGAAGGAGATGGAGTAAAACCAGTTCACCTTAGAGGCTTAAGGTGGACACAGCTCTGTATTCTTACTGCTCTAATGGATGAATCAAATATTGCCAAATAAACGAAGATATACCTCAGAACTGTGAGTTTCTTGGTTACTACATTTTTGCTCAAGCGTAATGAGACTAGTGGTGGCCATCCCATGTTAGATATAAACCTTGGTACCTCCTCTAGCAAATGCCTGTTCTAAGCCTAAGAAGAAATATATATCCACAGTGTCATTGTCATTATAAATCTTTAGTCTTCTGCTGGTTGAAAAAAATAATAAACAAAGTACTAAATGCAGCAAGTCCCGGCCATTACAGAGTGTCAAGGCTCAATGTGTCCATCAATCAAATAGCTGCCTTCTCTGTAAATGTGCAGGTGACCAGGAATTCCGGTGTTTAGTCTCTTTATATCAACTGGCACAAGACTAAAAAGCTTCAGGAGATTGGACCTGGGTTTCTGGTAAGTATAGCTTTGTTTTAAAGCATGGAGAGTGCATTAACTACGGCCATTGTTAACTGTGGACATATTAAATTATAAACATGCCTATTTTCTACGGCCGTTGTTTGCAAACAACGGCCATAGAAAATAGACTGTTCACACACTGTGTGGCCATTCTGCTGGCTGAGGTGTGAATGAAAGTTAATGCTTCATTGATTTTTCATTCACACCCATACAGCCAGCAGACTTGCATGGGGGGAAAATAATGTTCCTGCAAACGAAAATGACACTCAAAGCGACGGCCTTGTCAAACAACGTCCGTTATATTACAATGTGTGAACATAGCTGAAAATTGTATGAAAAACGGCCTTTGTTTGGCACTCAAAAACAACGGCCATTGTTGTGAGTGTCTAACAATGTCTGGTTTTGTACTGAAAATCGCATTGATCTCAATGCACAATGGCCAGAAATAATTGACATTTCAATTATTTCCACGGCCTTACTAAACAACAGCCGTTGTTCAATGCACTGTGTGAACAACAGCCATTGTTTGCATTGACTTAAATGCAACACACTTTTCTATGACAAGAACGGCCATTGTTTTAATTGCAAACAACAGCCGATATTGTCATAAAAAAAATAGGTTGTGCAAACATTGCCTAATAATAAATTTGTATCATGCCCAGGCTTTAATTGTCTAGGTAGGTATTTGTCGTAGATGGTTCATTTATCCCATTAGCCTTTGCACTTCAGCTGGTTTAGAACTTCAAGGTGGATTTCCTTCATCATATTGTCCCACATAAGGGATAGCTGGGTGGTGGGAATAGCCATTCAAGCCTCAATAAATCAGTTAAGAAAGTGCCCTAAGAGGTGGGTGATGCTAATAATCTCCTTGACTGGTTCACCAGTTGCCTTCATAGAAACACAGATGCAGTAGAGGGGGCTGAGTGATGTTGTATGGTCACATGCCTTTCCACTAAGCACCATGGTATGGATTGATTCACTGCATGGGCAGCATTGCATATTAAAGTGATTAAGAGGACAGAGCTTCAGAAGGCCGCCGAACAGGACAGAAGTAAAACTGTCAGAGAATAGCCAACCCCAAGCCAGTGTCAAATAGATCACTGCTTGGAGAAGCCACATTCTATTATGAAACTGTTCCACCACTTTCAATTTATATACAGTGGTCCTTTAACTCACAATGACCCCAGGATACAATATTTTCAACATACAATGACCCTTTCTGTACCATTATAACTTGAGACCAGACTCAACATACAATGCTAAAGACAGTCATAATCTCAGTGAATAGCTAGTTGACCAATTTACTAGTAGAAGCCCAGTATTACTGTAGTGCATGCACCAACTGGGTGTCTAGTAGTGCCTGTCCACAGTCCAGTGTAATACTACATGTCCTGTGGTGCTCTTAACCTGGGCCAGGATGAGTAGCGCCTTTGGGCACCAGATGAGAGCAGCTTCATTTTATTTTTCTGGTACCCTGTGTAATCCGTGCAGGATCCTGAAAATGCACCAGTATTCTACATAGAAAGTCATCTAAGTTTCCAGAAAGTTTCCAGTAGCTCTTCCTGATTGTTGTATGTAAGGACTTGCTTTATCCATGTTAGTTATTTGTTTATTTTTCTTTAAATCTTGTATTTTTCTCTAATTTTTAGATGATATTATAGGGACTTTGCTCTTAAAGGGAACCAATCAGCCCAATCAAGCTGATATGGTTTCCTGAACTGCTGTATACAGCTCCTGCAGCAGCCGCGGCACGTAGCGGCCGTGGCTGCAGCAGTAGCTGTATATCCAAAAAGGTGGACTTTAATCCCCTGTGCGCGTGACAGGCAGCGGCGGGGAAGCAGTCATTTGGGCGGCTCCCTGCCCGCATCTAGTCACCGCGCTCTGCCTGTCATCGCACTCGGAGGGATGATTGACAGGCAAAGAGGCCAGAAAATGGTCTCCCTGCCTGTCATTTATCCTCTCCGAGCGCGCTGACAGGCAGAGCGCGGTGACTAGATACGGGCGGGGAGCCGTCCAGATGACTACTTCCCCGCCGCTGCCTTTCAAGCACACAGGGGATTAAAGTCCTTTTTTTCTGGTATACAGCTACTGGTACTGGTACTGGTACGTGCCGCAGCTGCTGCAGGGGCTGTATACAGCAGTTCAGAGAACCATACCTATTGGGCTGATTGGTTCCCTTTAATCTCTTAGCGACCTATGATGTATCTGATACGTCATGGTGCCGCGGGGGGAGTTCAGAGAGGGGTCCCGCCGCGACCCCGCTCTGAATGGCCTCTATTAGCCGGCACGGCTCCTGTTGCCACGCCGGCTAATTAAGCCTCTAAATGCAGCTGTCAAACCTGACAGCTGCATTTAGCTGCTTAGCTCCGTGCATCCCTGGTGTCTAGTGGGTCGGATCTCCCCCTTGCGATGCTATCTCGGGGGGGGGGGAGATCCGTCCTTATGCCCATGCCGGGCCTCAGCGTCGCAATGATGCTGATCCTGGCTCGGCAATAGATTGCTGTGGCCTGCAGCAGGCCATAGCAATCTATCACCGATCTAATCGATCTTTGCTGTGTATATACACAGCATTGATCTCTATGAGAGATCAGTGCTGTGTATATACAAGTCCCCCAGGGGGACTTCTAGTTAAAGTAAAAAAAACAGTAAAAAAAAAAAATTATTAATAAAAAGCCCCCTCCCCTAGTAAAAGCCCAAATCCCCCCTTTTCCCATTTTATAAATAAAAAATAAACAAATAATTAAACATATTTGGTATCGCCCCGCACGTATTCGCCTGAACTATTAATTTATTTCATTCCTGATCTCGCACGATAAACGGCCTAAGCGCTAAAAAATTCCAAAGTGCAAAATTGCACATTTTTGGTGACATCAAATCCAGAAAAAGTATAATAAAAAACGATCAAAAAGTCGCATGTGCACAATCAAGCTACCGGTAGAAAGAACGCATCATGGCGCAAAAAATGACACCTGACACAGCCCCATAGACCAAAGGATAAAAGCGTTATAAGCCTGGGAATAGAGCAATTTTAAGGAACATATATTTGTTAACAATGGTTTGATTTTTTTACAGGCCATCAGATACAATAAAAGTTATACATGTTACATACAAAGGTCATTCTGGAACCAGCTTATAGCAATACCTTTTACTTTGCAGACTCTAACAGCCAAATATTATTAGGTAATTCAGTTCTAAACCATTAGTGAAAAAAAAGGGGTTAAGTGTTAATTTTTTTTAACAACCTTGGAAACATGCTTGTTAGCTGAAGGCAGATAACATCTCATGAAGAGGAGTAGATATGAAATTATGCTGACTCACCGTCACTAACTACTCCTTATAATAACCAAACCCCACCTACTAAGTCATTGAGCACTAACACAGAGGAAAAAGAAGTAACATGGCCCCCTCGAGACTTCTCATTACAGGAAGCAACCGAGGAATAGGATATGAGCTTGTCCGGCAGCTCGTGGAACAACAAAACCCACCGAAACAAATCTTTGCAACGTGTCGTGATCCCAGCTCTCCTCGGAATAAGGTAAATCTATGTACCTCAGACTTTGTATAAATCTGTACATCACACAAGCTGTTTCTGCTCCTTGGAAAAAATAAAGTGACATAGTATAGGGGCATGTCAGAATTTTTTTTTATTTTTTTAAATAATTGAAGGTGTCCTATTCAAATTAAAAGCTTTCAAGAGCAGAACCAGACTCTTTGCAGTCAATG
Organism: Dendropsophus ebraccatus; assembly: GCF_027789765.1. Taxonomy (NCBI): domain Eukaryota; kingdom Metazoa; phylum Chordata; class Amphibia; order Anura; family Hylidae; genus Dendropsophus; species Dendropsophus ebraccatus. The sequence goes on along the minus strand of NC_091457.1, from coordinate 24,087,591 downwards.
TGCAAAATGAGCCCTTTTCAGGGAGTAGCAACTGCTACTGCTACTGGTGTACTGGTAATGAGACGATGAGATGAGACTCCTGCTACCTGCCTGCTGGTATAAAGTGGTCAGTCAGAGCGGCAGATGGGACTGCAGACTGGACAGAATCCCCTCTTTGCCTGTTCAATTCTGTCCATTGCTGTATGCTGTTAAGATGCTGAACGAGGAGATGAGACTCCTGGTGGCTGCTGGTGTAAAGTAATGAGTTGTACTTCACTTTCTGGTGCTGTACACACTGTAATTTCTAAGCAAAAAATGGCCACTGCCAAAATCTCTGACAGATCATCACCCCCTATATACCACTTGACTCGCTACAGGAGGTCCATGCCGGCACTAGATGGCCTGGTCATGTGATCTTGGTTTCCTGTGTTACAATGTAGCTGACACCACTTTGTAAACAAATGTTTCAGGTCGTTAGGTTCTCTCTCTCTCTCTCTCTCTCTATATATATATATATATATATATATATATATATACACACACACACTGGGATAGATGAGCTGATATATTAAATGAAACCGCTGTACCAGCTGCACTGCTCTGCTCTTACAGGGGTTGTCACGCAGCTTTCCTAGTCTGCACTGCTCTTACAGGGGTTGTCACGCAGCTTTCCTAGTCTGCACTGCTCCTACAGAGGTAGTCACGCAGCTTTCCTAGTCTGCACTGCTCCTACAGGGGTTGTCACTCAGCTTTCCTAGTCTGCACTGCTCTTACAGGGGTTGTCACTCAGCTTTCCTAGTCTGCACTGCTCTTACAGGGGTTGTCACTCAGCTTTCCTAGTCTGCACTGCTCCTACAGGGGTTGTCACGCAGCTTTCCTAGTCTGCACTGCTCCTACAGAGGTAGTCACTCAGCTTTCCTAGTCTGCACTGCTCCTACAGAGGTAGTCACCCAGCTTTCCTAGTCTGCACTGTTCCTACAGAGGTAGTCACCCAGCTTTCCTAGTCTGCACTGTTCCTACAGAGGTAGTCACTCAGCTTTCCTAGTCTGCACTGCTCTTACAGGGGTTGTCACTCAGCTTTCCTAGTCTGCACTGCTCCTACAGAGGTAGTCACTCAGCTTTCCTAGTCTGCACTGCTCTTACAGGGGTTGTCACTCAGCTTTCCTAGTCTGCACTGCTCCTACAGAGGTAGTCACTCAGCTTTCCTAGTCTGCACTGCTCTTACAGGGGTTGTCACTCAGCTTTCCTAGTCTGCACTGCTCTTACAGGGGATGTCACCCAGCTTTCCTAGTCTGCACTGCTCCTACAGAGGTAGTCACGCAGCTTTCCTAGTCTGCACTGCTCCTACAGAGGTAGTCACTCAGCTTTCCTAGTCTGCACTGCTCTTACAGGGGATGTCACCCAGCTTTCCTAGTCTGCACTGCTCCTACAGAGGTAGTCACGCAGCTTTCCTAGTCTGCACTGCTCCTACAGAGGTAGTCACGCAGCTTTCCTAGTCTGCACTGCTCCTACAGAGGTAGTCACTCAGCTTTCCTAGTCTGCACTGCTCTTGCAGGGGTTGTCACCCAGCTTTCCTAGTCTGCACTGCTCCTACAGAGGTAGTGACTCAGCTTTCCTAGTCTGCACTGCTCCTACAGAGGTTGTCACCCAGCTTTCCTAGTCTGTACTGCTCTTACAGAGGTAGTCACGCAGCTTTCCTAGTCTGCACTGCTCCTACAGAGGTAGTCACTCAGCTTTCCTAGTCTGCACTGCTCCTACAGAGGTAGTCACCCAGCTTTCCTAGTCTGCACTGCTCCTACAGAGGTAGTCACTCAGCTTTCCTAGTCTGCACTGCTCCTACAGAGGTAGTCACCCAGCTTTCCTAGTCTGCACTGCTCCTACAGAGGTAGTCACTCAGCTTTCCTAGTCTGCACTGCTCCTACAGAGGTAGTCACCCAGCTTTCCTAGTCTGTACTGCTCCTACAGAGGTAGTCACTCAGCTTTTCTAGTCTGCACTGCTCCTACAGGGGTTGTCACCCAGCTTTCCTAGTCTGCACTGCTCCTACAGAGGTAGTCACTCAGCTTTCCTAGTCTGCACTGCTCCTATAGGGGTAGTCACTCAGCTTTCCTAGTCTGCACTGCTCCTACAGAGGTAGTCACTCAGCTTTCCTAGTCTGCACTGCTCTTACAGGGGTTGTCACTCAGCTTTCCTAGTCTGCACTGCTCTTACAGAGGTAGTCACTCAGCTTTCCTAGTCTGCACTGCTCCGACAGGGGTTGTCACCCAGCTTTCCTAGTCTGCACTGCTCTTACAGGGGTTGTCACTCAACTTTCCTAGTCTGCACTGCTCCTACAGGGGATGTCACTCAGCTTTCCTAGTCTGCACTGCTCCTACAGAGGTAGTCACTCAGCTTTCCTAGTCTGCACTGCTCCTACAGAGGTAGTCACTCAGCTTTCCTAGTCTGCACTGCTCCTACAGAGGTAGTCACTCAGCTTTCCTAGTCTGCCCTGCTCCTACAGAGGTAGCCACGCAGCTTTCCTAGTCTGCCCTGCTCCTACAGAGGTAGTCACTCAGCTTTCCTAGTCTGCACTGCTCCTACAGAGGTAGTCACTCAGCTTTCCTAGTCTGCACTGCTCCTACAGAGGTAGTCACTCAGCTTTCCTAGTCTGCACTGCTCCTACAGAGGTAGTCACTCAGCTTTCCTAGTCTGCACTGCTCCTGCAGAGGTAGTCACTCAGCTTTCCTAGTCTGCACTGCTCCTACAGAGGTAGTCACTCAGCTTTCCTAGTCTGCACTGCTCCTACAGAGGTAGTCACTCAGCTTTCCTAGTCTGCACTGCTCCTACAGAGGTAGCCACGCAGATTTCCTAGTCTGCACTGTTCCTACAGCTGTAGTGTGTACATGGGTGTATACATGTAAATACTCGTCTTGTAGTGTGTACAATACAGGATGTGTACATATACGTATACAGCTATGTACACACTACAGGACTTGTATGTAGAGGTATACAGCTATGTACTGCATAACTGTATCACGTCCTGTAGTGGATGTATACCTGTATATACACTCCTTTAGTGTGAGCATAGCTGTATACCTGTGTATATATTCATCCAGGTTTCTGCTGAGACCCCTTAATAATAACAAATAATAATAATGACTATAGACTAAATGGCACGGCCTTGTGTTGATGCTCAGTAAGTTCCTTTTTGGCATGGCCAAGTGGATGTGGCTTGCAAAAAAGGGTGTGGCTTGTTAAAAGGGGCGTGTCATAATTATTGTTCAGTTATCGTTACTGTTATGTTAGTTGTTTGGGGGGGCTGGGGGTGGTAGATGTGTGAATGCCGGGGGGGGGGGGAAGAAGGCTGAAGGAGCTTTATGTTACATTAAGGGGGGGGGGGGCGCCGAAAAAAGGTTTCGCACAGGGCGCCATTTACCCTAAGGCCGGCCCTGTATATATATATATATATATATATATATATATAGATAAGCAACTCTTGCAGCATTCCTTAGTATAAGACATGTAGGTGCAGAGTGGTCAGCAGCACAAGTGCCAGGTATACACATAAGCAGAAAAACCGCAGCACTCACTGAGTGCTGCGGTTTTTCTATTGATAGAGGAGCCTTTTATGGTTATATATAGAACACAAAAAATCCTTAATCATTAAAATTACTTTCATTTAAAAACTTTTCACATATCAGAGAAAGAGTGCCGGCACGGATGGGGAACCTTCCACCCTCCAGCTACTGCAAAACTACAACTACAATCATGCTTGGACAGGCTACCTCACTCCTCATTATATGATCCTTTACAGATTTTCACGTTTCACACTAATGTCATATGTCACTAAACCCGAGACCTGCTGACACAAGAAGCAACAAAAAAGAAGAGATTTAGCAGGCTGTTGTGACAGCAGTGTGTAGTGTGTAGGGCCTCGAGAATCTGGAGCAAAAAAATTGATGCTATTTTTAGTGGACTGAACTGTGAAAGTTACTGTCTAAAGTTCATGAGAAGATATTAAAGGAGAATTTTTTATTAAAGTATTGTATTGCCCCCTAAAAGTTATACAAATCACCAATATACACTTATTATGGAAAATGCCTATAAAGTGTTTTTTTTTCCTGCACTTACTACTGCATCCTGGCTTCACTTCCTGGATAACATGGTGATGTCACTTCCTGGATAACATGGTGATGTCACTTCCTGGATAACATGTCGTGATGTCACGACCCGACTCCCAGAGCTGTGTGGGCTGTGGCTGCTGGAGAGGATGATGGCAGACGGACATTGAGGGACACAGGGCACTGGAGGGACACTGAGCATCCCTCTGCCATCATCCTCTCCAGCAGCCACAGCCCACACAGCTCTGGGAGTTGGGTCGCGACATCACTATTTTATCCAGAAAATGAAGCCTTGATGCAGTAGTAAGTGCAGGGAAAAAAAAAACACTTTATGTGCATTTCCTATAATAAGTGTATATTGATGATTTGTATAACTTTGGGGGGGGGGGGGCGAGTGCAATACAATACTTAAATAAAAATTTCCACTGGAGTTCTCCTTTAACAGTTTAAAACTATATGGTTGTCCTTTTATGTGGGAGTTTTAGATGAGAGGAGGATATAGTAGATGAGATGTTGTAGTTTTTCCATTCTATTTTGTTCATAAATATTTAGGTTTATAAATTTCGAATCTCACGGACAACCTCTGTAATATAATTAGCCATACAACCACTTTCACTGACTGCATGTCTCTTTCCGAAGTCTATAGCGTAAGAAAATAACAGTTTGGCACCATTCATACCTGTAAATATTTTTATTTCCACAGAAGCTGAAGGATCTTGCTGCAAAACATCCAAACATAGTTGTGATAAAGTTAGGTATGTATTCCAGAGAGGTATGCATACCCCAACCTTCTTTGCACCAGGGACCAATTTAAAGCAGAACAATTTTGCCAAGGGCTGGGGCGGGGGGGGGGGGGGGGGGGGGGGGGGGTAAAGGTTTAACCAGTATACAAGGGACAGATAATATGGACACAAATATAGACAAATGAAAGCCTATAGAAAATGATTTCCAATGACAGTCAATAACAGCTGCAGATATCAGCCAGAACCTGCCATGTGGGATGTGGGCTCACTTCCTGCTCAATGCTTTTTCACCAGACCATAGTACAGTTAATCCAGCTGTTGTTAAAAATAAACAAATACAATACTTACCTGCACGAATCCATGATGCGTAATAGTTACAATCAGGACCCTACTGATCATAATTTTATTATCTTATCTTGACATACAAGTTCGGCCGAGAGTATAAAGTATATGATGGCCTCCCTACTCTAATAAGGGTTGAGTTTCATGATTTTTCAGTGCCCAACCCTTTTGTTCTTGGAGGTATAATACAGCACCATAGCTGTCTGGCAGCGGCTTACCCCTTCCTATAGAGAACACATGAACATCTGGCCATGCGTAACCTTCACACTCATGGGGAGGAAAGGGGAGAAAACTATTAGCTAAATTATTGTTATTGAAGGCATTTATACCCCAAAATACTCTATAAATTTCTTTTAAGAACAGAGGGAAATCCATACTAATTTTTACTTGAAGAAACTTAAAGGGGTACTCCGTGCCGGGGGGTATTTTTGAGGATCGCCGGGAGAGGGTGGAAATTGAAACCGGAGGTCACTTACCTCTCCCGTTCCAGCGGCGGTGCTCGGATCGTGCCGCCCGGTACTCCCGTCCCGCGGCCTCTTCCTGGTCTGAGCTGCCGCATGAGACATGATGTCTCAAGGCAGCTCTGCCATTCAGCGGCCGTAGCGGATGTTTCAATTTCCACCCCCTCCCCAGCGATCCTTAAAAATACCTCCCGGCCTGGAGTACCCCTTTAAAATAAAAAATAGTGTAGCGAGTTTGTAATTCATGTTATCATGTTCATTTGTTTTCATAGAAACCACAGATGCCAATAGCATCAAAGAGGCAGCAAAGGAAGTGGAAAAACATCTGAATGGAGCTGGGCTTAATTTACTTATTAATAACGCTGGGATCAGGTCAGACAGCAATCTAGACTCTGCCGACTCTGATGAATTTATGAATCTTTACAGCACAAATGTGGTTGGACCATTTTTAGTGGCAAAGGTGAGAGAGAAATTACAGTGATTTCGTTAAAATTTTACTATTTTCTGTTCCCAGAAGACAAAGATACAATATATAAAAGTCCAATGGACAAATGATTTTTATCTTTAGCAAGTGTTTTGCCTGCAATAGTCTTATACTTAAAGAGAATGTACTATAAGGTACATTCAGTTTAAGTGTTGCTGTTTAAGGCCAAGTTCACATGGCATAAGAGACCGACCGCTCTGTGACCCGGCTGGGTCACGGAGCAGACGGTCTCTGCAAAGATCATACCGGCCAGTACTGCAGTATCGACCGGTATGATATTTGCAGCCGCAGGGTTCTGATGCAGTTTACAGCCGCAGGGTTCTGATGCGGGCGCATCAGCGGGTGCCCACATCAGAACTCCCCATAGCACACTATGAAGCAAGCGGCTGCAGCCGCTCGCTTTTTAGTGTGCACTGACAGGGTTTCCTACAGCCGCTATTCACTGAATAGCAGCCGTAGAAAACTGACATGTAAGTTGTTTGCGGCGCCGCTAGGAGTCCCGGCCAGAGTATATGTTCACACAACATGAGAGACCGGCCGTTCCGTGTGGCCGGTCTCTGCATGGATCATCTTGATCTTTTGGCCGCAGGGTTCTGATGCGGGCGCATCAGCGCGCGCCCCCGCATCAGAACCTCCCACAGCGCACAATGAAGCAAGCGGCCGAAGCCGCTCGCTTCATTGTGTGAGCTGACAGGGTTTCCTACGGCCGCAATTCACTGAATTGTGGCCGCAGAAAACTGACATGTCAGTTATTTGCGGCCTCGTACGGGATCCCAGCCGAGTGTATACGATGTGTATACGCTGCGGACGGGATTCTACAGAAGATAAGGCTATGTCCACACCGCACAAAGTACAGCCGTTGTTGCCGATGGCAACAACGCCCGTACTTTTACGTAGTGTGAACATAGCCTAAGGGTAGCTTCACACGTACCGCATCGCACTGGATTTTCTGCTGCGGATCCGCAGCAGATTTGACTAAATGAATGAACACAGCATCAAATCTGCAGCATCACTGTAAAACCTGCTGCGGATATGCAGCAGAATTGATGGTGCAGATTTGATGCTGTGTTCATTTATTTAGTCAAATCTGTTGCGGCAGAAAATCCACTGTGATATGGTACGTGGGAAGCTACCCTAAAACAATATATCATACATATTATTATATACAGTTACATCTCTCTGGTTGTTTCACCATCTCATACAGTAAAATTAGATGTTCTGCAACAGCTTTTAGCAGGAATTCTGTGTTAGGGGAACAGGCAGGGTGGAAGGAGAGCTGAGGGAAAGCAAAGCATTCTGGGAATTATCGTACAGAGGAATTGCTCAACCAGAAAGTACAAAACAAATAGATTTTTGGTAATCAATGCTGTATGCTTCTGCATGTTTAACTTTTTAACATAATGTCAGAATGCAACTTTTATAGTAAAAAAGGGGCCCCATGATAATCTCCAGATCTTCTTTACATCTCAGCTCTGGCAGTAGTATTTCTAGTGTTATATTGTATATGTGTATGTGTTATACATGTGTATGTTGCTTGTCTCCTTGTAAATGAAGGTGGGGGCTATGTTCACACTACGTAAGTTTCCGGACGTAGCGCGTTCCGTGAATAAACATCCGGAGATTTACGTAGTTTGCGTACAATGGAAAGTATACGATCTACGGCTGCACAGTTCACACTACGTAAGAACTTACACCAGGATCGTATGCGGCGCCGTAAAAAATGAACCAGACCATTGTTTGAGGACGAAAATGCCGTAACTTACGCCCGTAGCGTAACATGCGGTCCCGTACGTAGTGGTGATTTTTTCATTTTTGCACTTTTCTTTGCCGATCCAAAAGGTTCTGAGGGGTGTCCGGGGCTAGCCGAAGATTTCCAAGTAAAAGACCGCTGTCAGATCGCTACGTAGGGCGCTCGGGAAGCGTAAGTAGACTACGGGCGTAAGTTCGCGGACCGGACATATACGTAGTGTGAACATAGCCTATGGCTCGATTCACACGTAGTAATAGTGCGTCCGTATGTACGGATGTAATAGTGAGGCCGTATATTTGATGTTTCGTGTGTATGCTGGGAAGTATAGGATATGCGGCTGCACAGTGCACACTCCGTATGAGTTTCTGGCCTGATTGTATCCGGGTCCGTAAAAAATGAGCAAGACCATTATTTCCGGGCCGAAATGGTCCAAGTCGACCGTAGGAAGTAACATTCGGGCCTGGCGGAACCTCTGATTACTGCCGGATCAATCTGGATTCTCATTAGAATAATTCATCAATGCGTAACGCCCCTTCAGTTTAAAAGGCCCAAGTGAATGGGCTTCAATAGGTGACCATCCTTTTAGGTGTCCCGATCTGGAGCGATGGCACGGCGAGCGGAGCATGGTGGTGCTGGTCGTGGGCGACGTGGTTCCTGGCAGCGGGACATTGATGTTCCACGCCTGATCGCAGAGGTAAGTTTGATCGAAGAATTACACTCATCTTTCTAGAATGGTTTTACTTGGAAAATAGGATGTGTAGTCTCTTTCTGTGTATCTATTTATCCCTCTCTCTATCTATATATCTATGTAAATATATGTCTAATAATATGTAATGTATGCGAACCCAAATACATATCTCTGTTAATATATTTATGTGATGTGTTAAAATGTTTTACTTGGACTTAGAAATGCACATGGTCGTCTCGGCCAACCAAAACGCACCTAAGCCACATGTAACACACATATGAATGTCAACACTGTTAGTGGTCTTAAATATAATCGTTTTAGTCATGCGACACGGGCGTGGGAATGTGGCCTGCAAAAAACCACAAAGTATCGTCATGTGTTTCCTTATCTGCTATAGTATTAATTTCTAGTGCAGTTCCCATATAAAACCACTACTTACATATGTCGAATTTAGTATCCCTATTGAGTGTAGGGTTGTTTGATTTCTTACATGTATCAATTGGATTTAATAACAGTGACATGTGTACAAATGTAGACAATTTTTCTGCACAAATCAGTATAGTGCGTTTTGGATGCGTTTTTTGTGTGATATAGTGCATGTGAATCTGAGTAAGCGTGCGCACTACACCGTACACAGTATAGTCAAGTAATGTTTGTGGAATCTTTTGCAAATCGAGTCGAGCAAGGTTGCGTTTTTGATGCGTTTTTTGTGTGATATAGTGCATGTGAATCTGAGTAAGCGTGCGCACTACACCGTACACAGTATAGTCAAGTAATGTTTGTGGAATCTTTTGCAAATCGAGTCTAGCAAGGTTGCGTTTTTGATGCGTTTTTTGTGTGATATAGTGCATGTGAATCTGAGTAAGCGTGCGCACTACACCGTACACAGTATAGTCAAGTAATGTTTGTGGAATCTTTTGCAAATCGAGTCGAGCAAGGTTGCGTTTTGGATGCGTTTTTCATGTAGCTCGTTTTTGCACGTAGTTTCATGTTATTGTGTGCTCCTCCTCGAATGTTCGACCTAATGCTATACCTAACCTTACATGTATTTAATTATTAAAATATATTTGTCACTCTATATCAGCGACTGTTTAATACATAAATGTTGACCATAGTTATTACAAAATGTCGAGATCTCTAACCATAGTCGTTGTGACATGTTTTATCCACACACTAAGATAACAAAACACCACACACACACCAGAACAAACACCGCAGCAGTGAAATAGTTAGCTTCACTCGTTTGCACATGTGTTCATGTATTTTCGAAACAATGTTGATTTTCTCTTTCATCAGGTGTGAATGCAAAGCTGGCATTGATCTGGTCTTGTGGCCTACTAATTAGTGCTAGTTAAGATACAAAGCCTTTCCTAAATTCAATCATTAGACACCAATCTTGGTATGTTTTCAGAAGTGTGTTCAAAGAGTTCTGGCATTCCTTGGTTTAGTGAGTCTTGGCTCAGTGGTTATTAGGCTGTGTTCCTTAGATTACACAGGTGGTCTGTTGGAATCCCAACACCACTCTATGTAATGTCATAATGGAAAACATGTTCTTATTCTAATCGATGTAGACACACAGAGAGGTGAAGTCAGATGGAGATGTCTAGTGATTTCTGTCTTTCTATATAATTTTTCAGGTGCGGTCCCGTCCCCATTTGTGGGACTTGACTGTGCGTGGCTACCACGACCGCGTCCTGCGTCGCGAGACGTGGGAGACGATAGCGGCTGTGGTAGTCCCACAGTGGGGCGATGTGACGGACAGCGAGCAGCTGCGGATGGGTATGTCGTGTTGTCAAATAATGTATGACATAAAATTGTGAGAACAATGTCCGATATTTCTACCAAGACCTCGAAATATCTATCAATTATTAAAATCTATCTATTTCTAATAAATCTTTGCTTTTGTCAGTCCGAGCAGTGGAGACACGCTGGTCTAGTGTCAGGGACCAGTACCAACGGGCGATACGCACGGAGGAGAGGGGTGGGGAGCCGATCTCCATGCGCTATGCGCCTTTGTTGGATTTTATCCCGAGCCGCAGTCAACGGCAGTAAGTATATTTTTCTTATTCCATAATGTATATAGTATCATATAGTGTACAATATGTAATACATGAGATAAAATGTTATATGGGAGTAATGAATTTTAATTCTGCCTTTGGTTGTTCAGCAGAACCTGGTCCATACTCACTAGCAGATAATCTCATCCGATTTCACCAATCTGCCTCTTTATGTATATGTTTTATAGGAATGTGCAGACAATTATCTTTAATGTATCCCGATAATTTGACTACATACACTATTGCCATTCTTTATAAGGCCCTAGTTGTGTCATGTTTGTTAGCCTTCATGCTGGTGTATGTGACTGTCCAGAGAGGGTTAATGTATCCTGACCAATCACAATAGTCCCCTTTGCTCACACTCAAACAAATGCTTACACACCACTCTGACTCGTGCTTCAACATCCTGTCATTTCTCTAAAATATGTTACTTTCTGTCATGGCGCTAGAACAACATCTCGTGATTTTTGCAGATCACGGTCACTCCCTCAGTTGTTTAGCGTGTGCTGTAGGTGGCAGAGCCAGTAAGCATGGTGAATGAAATGGCTGTTTCTATGCAGCGGATAATGTTTTATATTTAGTGTCCTACAGTACTAAGCAGTCCGAGAGCTGTTCTCCGGCCCACACTATTCACTTCCTTTATACTCAATGCTGGGCGGCCTGCTGCTCTGTCACTGTCTCAGTGTGGCCTGCGGGGATCTATGACAGGTACACAGGCCTCTTACTGGCCGCTTGTGTATCTGGTCACATGACTAACTCAGGCTCCTCTCCCTGCTGGGCCACATTAAAAAACACTTGTTGTTGTGTTGTCACCAGAATGGTTCCATGCCCACAACATGCCCTGAAGATGAGAGCATTGTTTCCACACTCAGAACGGGGAACATTTTTGGCTAATGTTTTTTTTTTTAAGTTTATTAGAAAACACTAATGTGAATGAGTTAATATAAATAGTTGTATGTCCTAACATAGGATGCGCATAGTACTACATAATGTCTTCGTGTTACCAAAACACACATTTCGACATACTGTATGTTATCAAAACTTAAACATTCGATATATGAAGTACCTTTATGAATGTGTCCATATTAGCTAACCTTTCTGTCTCTCCACAGAACCAGTGGCAATTTCGCAGACCCACCGGGAGGACAGGATGCTGCTGGTTCTGATGTTGCAGCATCACAGCAGGAGGGGGATAGTGCCACGCCACCGCCATCACAGGAGCCTGGCAGTCCTACTCTTTCTGAGGGCACGGAGCCGATGCCAGGACCTTCTGGCTCGACTTCCATGCACGAAGAGGAGGAGGCTGCAGCACCATCAACATCTGGTGCAGGTCCTAGTGGTGTGCCCCTGGCAGCTCGGCCACGTCAGCCACTCACGAGGCCCACTACTACCACCACCAGGAGGCGTCGGGAGCAAGAAGAAGCTCATTCAGCACTGAGTGAGTTGGATCAATCTGTCGTCAACTTTGTCAGGCGGTTTGATGGAGGAGATGATCAGAATGATTTCTTCTGCTACTATCTGGGAGTCCGTTTACGGAATCTCCCTACTAATCTGGCACGTAGTGCGCGGATGGTTACAGAAGTGCTGCTGTCGTGTCACGAGCAGATTGACCCCGATACTTTCCCCGACCCTTGCTATGTGGGCGTCCTCCTACAATCTGTGTATGGGTTACACTCACGGAGGCCACATATCCCGCCGGAGGGCTTTCTTTTCCCCGAGACCACTGCGCCCCCACCTGTGCCCCCACCTCTCTCCCCCCTTGTCCCCCCAGCATTGTCCCGAGAGCCACCTGGTGCCATGCCCCCTCCATCTGAGGGTACTAGGGCCGTTCCTAGGCGCCAGCCACGGCGTGGACGGCGCTCTCGGACATCTCGTTACCCACGACGTTTATGATTTCTACTATGTGATGTATGAGGCAATACATCATAATATTATTATATTTTTTTGGTTTAATTTTTCTATTTTTTTTTTTTTTTTTTTTTTTTTTTTTTTTTTTTTTTGGTTTATGGCAAGTGGTCTCCTTTTTCAGGCCCAGAGAGGTCATTTTGTGTTAGGGTAGAGTAGGGTCCATGTCCCTGAGGACACCTTACCGGGGGTGACATGGTACACTCTGTTTGAAAAAACAGTTTGCTAAGATCCTCATTTAAAAGAATCTATAGAAAAAAGTAAAATCATAATGTCTTTCCTTTAGCTATCTCCAGGGCGAATGGTTCTTGTGTGTAGGGGCCCTTGTTAGCAGAACCAATATGTCACTACATTTAAACGTCAATAAGGAAAAAAAGGACTGTCATACAAATAGATGAGTTCCTAAATGCAAGTGTCTGATGTGTCCGGTTTTTACATCCATTACTGACTTTTGTTGCCTATGTTTGACTCAGCATCTTGCACAGAAGGTTGATTTGTGAAATGTATCCTTTTTGTTAACCTTTATACACAATAATGGGTTTAATGTGATATTTCATACAGAACATGCAGAGTTTGGTGTAAAATTATTTTAGATATAATATTTAATTCAACATTATAAGTATTTTAATGATCAACAATAAAATCCAAACTACATTTGGCCTGGAGAAAACAATGCTACATTGTGTGTGTGTGTAAGTCGAATAGTTGACATTCTTCCACACACATCTGCGTTGTTCTCTCTCGATTGGGAGGTGTAATGTAGTGATTTGGCTCAAGGTTACTAAAGTACCGCGCGCTTACACAATGTACTGTATCCTAGAATAAAATCCACATTTTCACACATGGAGAGGCCTAAAGCCTTGCCAAGGATACATCAAGGATCTATTCACATGTTTTCAGTTTAAAAAGCTAAAAATTAACCATTATTATGTTTGTATTGGTTTGGCCTTTGCACATAGTGCAGTTAATGGATGTGTTGACGATATATATGTAACATTTCCCACAAGTCTCAGGCTTTTATTAACATGTTGTGTCACTACGCTAATCATTGACTCAGTGTGTGCTGGATGAATATCTGATAGTCTGCTCCTAGACTGGCCCACGAGATCGGCCTTTGGGAGCCTGCAGCAGAATGCAATGATCTGTCTGCAGTAAGCTGCAGCTTCATGCGCCCTTCCCCCTCTGTCCTAATCTAACTTTGACTTTACTATTGTGACATCATATTGCTTGGCAAGTCTGAGAATGTTTTTGAATAAAATTCCTTGTGTATTTATATAATCTCTCATTTTTTCACCTCTCCCAGAAAAAGCTTAGCTGGTTGTGCACTTTGTTTCGCGTAATGATTTGCATTAATGCGACATGCCTATTTTAGCCATGTATACAGATGGCAACACTTTATCAGTCTGAATACAAAGCCTCTATTTCATATGGTAATTCAAAATTTCGTAACCCTGTCAGTAACCAAAGTGAAAACTAACGTTGATTTCTAGTCAACAGTGGCCTTTGCCGCCAAGGGCTGGTTATTTGCATATGTAAATGAGTGTGTTCGCTCACATATGGAGATAGTGGCTGGGCTGATCCACCGGTTCGGTAGCTCCAATATAGAATGGATCACAGAAATCGTGGGGCCCAAGCGGCAAGCAGGTACGACATGGTGCAAACAAAGGGGTGTAAGGAATGAATCTAGGAATAACAAACGTGTTGTTCTGTGGTCATTTCATGGCTGAGCACCAGTTTTCTCCTTCTGGAGATTACACCTTAGTTTGCAGTTAACTGACGACCAGTGAGTGCCTGGCCTGAGGGCTGGGTATGAGGTATCGTTGGTACAGGTGTGCTCTCGGCCTTGTCAGAGAGTGGACATGTGTCCTGGACCTTTGCAGGTGCCTTTTGGGCCGGAAGGGAAAGGAATGTTGTGTTTGTGGTCCATTTCTTGGAGAAGTGGCCAAATGTTATATAGCATTGTTAGTGCATGTATCTGAGTGCCACCCTGCACTGTGGCTAGTTGCACCTGTGTGATGAGAGCAGGATTGCCATTTGGCCTTGACATAGGATGATAGAAGAAAGGAATTATTTATTTGAAGCTTAGCCATGAGAGAAATATTGTTTGCCACACATTTCTCACGGTCTTATTTTGTAATTGTCCTTGTATATTTTTAAATATAACTCAAAATACAGGGATGAATGTAACAACTGTTTGTGTCCAGGCTTCACCTAGGCCGTGTCCGTGACTGGATGGAGATAACAAATGTATCATTTTGAGTTCCTATGGGTAGAAGCCAAGGTTATTTAGGATGTGTCTGCATTGTAAGAATCTGCACTTTGAAAACCGTCGCTGGAAGAAGAAGTGATTTGGACAACAAAGCCGGAGTGATTCATGGAGCCCGAGATGTATCCTGATCGGTCTGTTATAGCCGTCGGCCAGCTGATCAGTGAAGTAAGTATTTTCTGGAGCTGTTGGGAGTGCTTTATACATAGATAAGATCATCGATAGAAAGATTTCGATCGTCCTTTGGACTCGGAGAAGATAGTTGTGTGGCCGTGACTTAATGTATGACTGTCATTTGTTGTGTGAGTCACATTTACATACATGTAATTTACAAGTCTTGTCTTTTATATCGCTTTTTGTGATGTCCAAAAGTCACATCTGTAATTGCATCCTGTTTAAGTGGTAAATAATTTAGTGAAAACAAATCGATTATGTAATGATCAATAGATGCTAGATAATATTTATTTTATGTGTACGATTGTCTATAGTCATTTAGTGGCACGATACATCGCTCCGAGTAGTTTATGTAAGTACGATTGTGTGTAATTCCTATGTGTTTGCCATCAGGGGGCGCTTGAAATCCAGCAATGACTGCATGAGTCTTTTCAGATGTGTGTGTCTCCTCCAAATCTGTGAATGTGTTAGCTCTTTCGGACCATGTAACGCACATCGTATTTTAGGCGAGATTTGTAAGTAATGGCTGGTCGAGGAATTGTCCTTGTAATAGCACATGTTGTTGGGCAAACAGGGCGTGACTTAGGATTGCTCTTAGCGAGATGGCCGTGCAGCGAACTCTCTCCCTTCTCCCTCCTCCCTCCTCCCTCCTCCCTCCTCCCTCCTCCCTCCTCCCTCCATGATGGTTGTTGGCGGCACATACATAGTAGAAATCCTACCATATAATGTGCTGATAGTGTCATCATAAGGAGGTCGCTTAAATAGTACGCAAATCACGCACAAGATCCGGCGCAGGCTGATGATGCTATAGGCTAGCGACACAGCGTGGACACGCCCCCTCTCTGTAGTACATGCACGTCATCAGTGTGCGTAGCGGGGTTGTTGTTTAGCCGGAGTGTTTGGTGTGCTGTGCTAATTCTGTTCACTGCTCGGCTAATGAGTATTTTGGCTTTTAGCGCTGCTCTGCTTTGTACTTTGTCAGGCGTTGTAACGTCGGAAGCACACACAATCCGCAGCAGCCACGTTCAAAGAGGCGTGGCCGACCATTATGGCACTTGTAGTGCAGCGGCTTACGACGTGACAATGCCGGACAGAAATGGGTAAGCTGAGCATCGTTACATGGTGTCACATAGCAATTCGCCGAGCACACGACACGCAATAGTTAACCCCCCCCCACCCCCGCTACGCCCAGTGCTGAGGTGGCGAGACTACAGAGAGGAGGCGTGTCCCCCCGTGTCGCTATCCGATCCCAGACCCCCGCGCCGGATTGTGGCCTTCCATTCCCTAGTAGTAAGCACATATATTTAGGGCAAATACTATGAGGACATGATGTGAGTAGTAGTGTACTGTGTATATGATATGTGGCGCCAGCAAACATCATGGAGGGAGGGAGTTGGCTGCAGGTGAAGCTGGAGACCCCACCCACATAAGTGACGTACTATTTACAATCAAACATGGCGTGTAGCATGTGACATGGGTGTAGTAGCTATGACCTTATTGACTAATAATTTCTAAGACGTTACTGTAATTATTTTGGATTTTCAGGTCCATGCTCGGCCAGTGCTATGGGACGGCCCTGCGCCTGGGTACAGAAGCCGGCTAACACGGAGTGCCGCATGGAGGGAGGTTGCCCGGATTGTATACCCAGATTGGGACCAGCATACTAGATTACAGCAATGGATAATTGGTAAGTTGTTTAGCCACTGTGGCAAACCATTAACTCGAGTGTTATGGTCACCTGACGCTGATATATTCCTAATGTGTGGATGCTTTTGCTTGAAGCTAACTATGTGGAGACCAGGTGGTCCAGTGTGAGGGACCGATTCATCAGGCAGCGACGGCAGCTGATCAGGCGTGGGGCCGCCCAAGAAGAACTGGCCGCTTTGCGTTTTGCCCCAATGCTGCGTTTCATTTTGAATTCCCCCAGACGCCGCAGGTAAGTGTGTGTGTTAATTGCATGTGTCCATGGTAGTAGCAGATGATGATGGAAGTAGCTCAGTGTCTTATGTGTGCAGACATAGACATGTGTTAGATTTATATAGATTGTATACATCGAGGCTCCAGCAGGGGGAGCAGTATATTTAGTGAACACTTTAGAGTAATCTCGATTTCGGGAAGATGAGGCGCCCCCTGCTGGACACCAGATAACTAACAAATGCAGCCTGGCCTAACCGCTTTGGGAACAGCTTTTGATCCCTCCAGGATCTAATCCAGAACATGAAATGGCAGTTATGCCAATAGCGTGGACTGTCTTCATAATGTTTAAACAATGTACGCAATGTGTCCATAGAGTAAACTAATGTTCCACTCGGGTGGCCTTGTGAAGACCCACATTTTGGGTCAACAGTGTGTGAATATATTGTAAAAAGTTCTAGTGTGGCACCTCGTACATAGAAAATAGTGTGAAAGCAGGCAGAGTGTAATCCTGCATTGGATGCCTCCATTTTAGTTATCTGGCTAAATATGTCCTTAAACAAAAGTGCCATCTTAGATAGTGACCAGTGTTGTTTTTCTCCTCAGACCACAAGTAGTTCAGCAACCAGCAGAGGCCTCATCGGATGAAGAGAATGAAGAACCTAATCTGGCAGAGGGGTTGGCCAGGACTCCACCACCAAGATGTCAAGAGGGTCCTGTGGAGCCTGGCGAGAGAGAGTGACATGTGCCTTGACCGTCCAACAACATTTGTGTTTGTTCCGCACTCCCTCTCCTCAGCTACACCAACACCACCCCTTGTCTGCTACACTGTAGGGCCTTAGTGCCAACCGCGCCTTACTAGCATTAATAATTTCCTAACATTTGTGTGCACCAGGACCACATCAATAACACACTGTTTAGAAGGTCTGGCATCACATTAGCTAGGGATGACAATAACAGCTTGGGGGGATTGGGATGTCCCTTTTATTTTTGTGGTGCCAGAATACAGTCAGGCTGGCTGTGTCCTTCACATATTGCCCACACTATTGCCTCTGCACACTATTCTAACTTCTGTCAACATGGTCCAAAGTAGTCTCCACACACCCTCGCCCACATCCACCCACACACACTATCATGTGAATGTTTTATTTTTTGACATGTAATAAATCCATTGCGACATATCTTGTTGTTTCCCGAAATCTTATTTTTTACTTGTTTATGTTTTAGTGTTTAAGGGTTAAAAAAACAAATGATTATTGACTGCCACTAAGGAACTACGAAATACGCTTCAAAATACTTAGTGGACTTTGTTTGCATAGAAAGCTGTATTGAATGTTGCTATTGTGTCTTATAAAATTTTGTTGTATGCTTTACGTTAGTAGAAAATGAACACATGCTGGATGTCCTTCAGGAGAATATTTCTAATCATATGTGAGACATTGCTGTATGTGTTAAAATGAATGTGTCATGATAGGAAATATTATAATGTAGTTAAGTATTTCATTTATCAGGCCAACACTCTCCTGCTGTGGCCACTTCCTGCCTTGGCCACAGATGGCAGCAGAGAGCACTGTCATACATGACAAACAAGGAATCGCAACATTCACTACATGTTCGTAGTAGGTTCACAATACGTGTATTTGAGTCAGTATATTTTGGTCAGTATTGTTAACAAAACCAGTAGTGGCTTAAAAACACAAAGGCTGTGTTCACACAATGTAGAAATAGAGTGGCTGTGCGCCATTTAAAGTGAAATATTGCTAAGTTTTTTTCTAAGAATGGATGTTATTTGGAAATGTCCTTATTTAGTGTTTTAATGGCGCACATCCACAACATTACAACATTGTGTCGAGATCCTTTGGGTGTTTAGAATCCACTGCTGTTTTTGTTAGCTATACTGAGTGAAATACACGTATTGTGAAGCCACTAGCGAAGATGTAGTGAATGCTGCGATTCCTTCTTTTTGAGGTCTGAGCCTGCTCTATGCTGACATCTGTAGCCAAGGCAGGAAGTGGGCAGAGCAGGAGAGGCTTGTGATGAGCACTAACATATTTTGGGACATTAATGTTATTATCATGACACTATCATTTCCACATAGAGCTCTATGTCCGATGGTAGTAGAAATCTCCTCCTGCAGGACATCCAGCATGTGGTCATTATGTACAAAGTGGAGGATATATAAACGTACACACAATAAACTACATAATGTAGCGTTTACACTGGCAGATTGATGTGATGGATTTTGGATAAGAAATCCAGGAGATGACTGTAGACAAGGAACAGGTGATCAAGTAAAGAGCGAGATTTCTAATCTTTGAATACACTCTTCTGTGTTTTACAGAAAAAAAATGGATGATAAAATAATATTTTTGAACCGCAACCTAAGTAGACCACATCCAGCTGGCGCACCTGGGTGATGTGTGGAGGGATATATGTGGTGTGTTAATAGTGATTGTTAAGAAGTGAGATGGACTGTGGCACTAGAAGATATCAGATCCTGTTACATATCCCACACTAGAAAGTTAGACATATAGTGCGCACCCTGCTGGTCACTCCATAGGAAATGCACATGTTTTGATCACATCAATCTTTCAGCACACTAGGTTCAAAGGACTATACAATTAACATTAGCATGATGTGACCATGCTCGATAATTACTGGCCAGTAGTATATCGAGTGAGGTAATGTGTATTTTCGAACACTACTATGTGGGAACACACAACATGTTTTACATACATTGAAAAGGCAGACACATTGTTTAGTCGAATAAGAAAATATATTTTTTGTTTTAGTAAAAAGAGAATGAAAATTAAATATCAACCAATACATCGGGTTCAAACAACAAAAGAAAATAAAAAAACACACATCCCAGAGACAGGTGACATACATGCGGGAAAACATCAGTCCTGTTGCCGTGGCTCATAAGGGAGGCTGTGAAAGGGGCACGGGCACGGCGCCTTCAGGAGTCATGAAGTAGTCAGCAAAGAGGTTCCTGACCACTATCCCGCGGTTGAGTTGTCTCCCTTGGCCATAGTTGATAGGGGCACTAAAAGCTGGCAGTGTCTCCACGTTCACCTCCGGGGTGGGAGCATAGTCCCGAAGGTAGTTGTGGAGAACACAGGCAGCTTTAATGACCATGTCAACTGTGGCCAATTTCAACTGCAGGGCAGTGGTAAACACTCTCCACTGACTAGTCATGATCCCGAAGGCGCACTCCACGAAGTTACGTGCCCGGCTCAGCCTCCGGTTAAATAGTCTCCCCCGTTCATCCAGCCCTCTCCGTGGGTAAGGGCGCAGCAGGTTGTTGAGTAAAGGGAAGGCTTGATCCCCTACCATGACGAATGGAGCGGGATGCGTGGTACCCGGAAGAGGAGTGGGAGGAGGTAGAGTCACGCGATCTAACAGTATTCGCCTCCCAAACTCTGATCTCAGTAGCGCCCGGGAGTCCCCAGTACTGCCATAGGAGCCGACGTCGATGGCAAGGAAACGATACGTGGAATCAACAACCGCGATCAGGACCACAGAAAAAAATTTCTTATAATTGAAATACTGTGATCCTGATCGCGGTGGTTGCTTCACACGTATGTGCTTACCATCAACCGCCCCTATACAGTTGGGGAAATTGGCCACAGACTGAAAGCCTGCTGCTGACTGCAACCAAATCTCCCGGGTCGGACTGGGCATCACGATGGGCTGCAAATGCTCCCAGATCACGGCGCACGTGCACCTCACAATTCCAGAGATGGTGGACGTACCAACCCTGAATTGGAGGTGCAACGATACATAACTCTCCCCTGTCGCCAAGAATCTGTGAAAAAATGAAAAATAGTATTTTATGATTCTATTTCACATTCAGCTACATATTAAATTATTACATATTTTAACACTATATTAGATTTCACTACAATTACATGAACAAATAGTTCGCATTAAAATAAAGCATCTTCACCTTAACGTTATGAGCAGACGTCCCACAGGAGGGATGGATTTCCGCATGTAGGTGTCCTGTCTCTGGAGATGTGGGGTCAAAATGGAAAGTAAATTATCAAAGGCCTCCATAGGCAGGCGCACGAAGTCCTGGAACTTGTCAGGATGTCTGCAACAAATTAAGAAAAATATTGATCACTAATATTACACACAAACACACATCATAGGAAGATGTCATACGGTTTACAAATGTTGAAATTAACATCAAACGTTGTAAGGATAAACAAAAAACATAATAAAATTATGGACTTTGGGGTAAACATTTGTGGACAGTAACCTTTACATTTGCAATATTACATTCAAAGATTTGACGACTTTGATGTATTCAAATCGACATACCGTCGCAAATCATCATACAGGCAACCAATGTGGCCCCGGGTCTCCCTCCGAACATTGATGGGGTGGACCCAATATCGCCGTCCCACCTCCTGCAGACGGCGCTGCTCTGCGTCTTTTTGCCTCTGAGAAGAATTTTTAAAAAATTAAATTTATTATTTTTAAGACATCTCAATTAGTCACAAAATTATTACACAGTTGCATTTAAGGACCTTTGGTCAACAGTACTTAAGGGAGCTTGCATAAACAATACATTTAAATCAATGTTTTACGGATTATAAGCCTAAACAGTTTGTAAGGCTAGTTTGAAATAAGTTACATAAAGCTTTAAAAAAAAAAAAAAAAAAAAAAAAAAAAAAAAAAAAATATATAGAGACTTACACACAAACGCTGGTAATAATTACGCATCTTCCACAGGATCGAAAGCACCACGAGCTGGTGCTTGCGGCGCAGCCTCATACGCCGGGCTGGCCCATAGGGCGCATTATTAGCGCCATCAGACATCTTTTTTTTTATTTTTTTGGCATTCAAAACACTACAAGCATATGGGCGTACTTCGCGAGTGGGCGGAGATTTTATAGGGATGTGGGTGTGCTTATTTGGCCCGGGGGCAGATTCATGAATCAAATACATGCTTTTGAGCGGGGCCAAACAAGCCAAGACACATCATGACACTACGGCCGGACTCTTACGATAAGACCGTAAGTGGTTTTCAAATACAGCCGCCAGACCACCCGGAGATGTACGGGACAGAAATTTTAACGCCCGCACTGTTACTACGTGTGAAACCGGCCTAAACCTGTAATTGACTAGAATTATACAATATATTTCTTAACCTACAAAAATTGCAAATATTTTTTTCAGGAATTGCTGCCATTTTTAAAAAAAGCTGCAGAAGAAAATCAGGAGAAACCTTTAAGTTGGAGCAGGTCTGCTATAATAAACGTTTCCTCTGTGTTAGGATCCATACAGATTGCGTCAGAAACCGTCAACCTTTACCAAATGCTTCCCTATCGATGCAGCAAGGTATGCAGTAAAATATAAGAACATCTGTCATTGTATGTTTTGCTACAGATAAATGTGTGCTGTCAAAATGTCATAGAGACAGATGAAAAGTTTTAATTGGTCAAAAATAAAGTCGAGTGAGCACAGAATATTAAAAGCGTGTTGAAAGCGTGTCGGAGGTGTCCGGCCTCCGTACTACCAGTGATCTCCATATCAGCCCGCAGCTCCTTTGTTTTGAATAGAGCGGCGGGAAAAAGTGATGTGAAAGACTGATGTGCTCGGCTCTCTCCAGTGGCTCCCCAAAAAAATGAATGGAGCTGCTGTTCAAAACGGAGGAGCAACGGACCAATATGGAGATTGGTGGGGGGTATGGAGGTCAGACCCCTTAGCGATCTCTTACTTGTTCCCAATACTGGCAATTTAGTTTTATCTTGAAATACCCCTTTCAGGCTATGTTCACACTACGTGAACACCTGGCCGTTCCGTGACCCCGGCTGGGTAATCTTTCCGGCCGCAGAGCTCTGATGCGGGCGCATCAGCGTGCACCCGCATCAAAGCTTCCCATAGCCCACAGTGAAGCAAGCGGCCCAGTGTGAACTGACAGGTCTTTCTGCGGCCGGAATTCACTGAATTCCGGCCGCAGAAAACTGACATGTCAGTTTTTTCCGGCGCCGTAGTCAGTTTTTTCCGATGTGTGTACGCTCCGGCCGGGATCCCATTGAAAATAAGGCTATGTTCCACCCCTCAAAACTACGGACGTAGTTCTGTGGCGAGAACTACGGCCGTAGTTTTACGTAGTGTGAACATATCCTAAGGATGTAAAAATGCATAATGCATTTCCACAACCTTAAATCCATGGGTTGAAACTATACTTAAAGAGGTACTCCAGGTGGGGGGCCTTTTTTTCAGTATTGACGGGGAATGAGCAGATGAAGACAATGACATCCACTTACTCCCTGGCTCCAATGCTAGGTCCCTCATCAAACTGGTCTCTAGCTGATCATGTGTCAGACAGGACATGAGGCAGGGTCCCACCTCTGCTACTGAATGGTTGAGAGGGCCAGCCAATGTTACGTCTCAAGAGCCGCCTGACGTGAGGGGCCGGATGTGGGCCCAGTACTGCAGATGGGAAGGTAAGTGGATGACATTGTTTTCATCCACCCCCACCCGGCGATACTGAAAACAAGCCTCCTGCCTGGAGTACCCCTTTACCTTAACCCCCTGATGCACATGGTTAAAAAATGCCCAACTCTAGTAAGTAGCACTTGAGTATTTTAGTAATTGATCAACACTAGAGATGAGGAAAGTGGGCTTTGTTTAGCTTTGTATGAAGCAAACCGATCGGCTTTTGATTACTGCTGTCTGCCCGCTCTATGGAGAAAGTCGAGGGCAACTCAAGGACTACCCGGAAAATATGGATACAGCCACAGCTGTATCTAAGTTTTTATGTGTTCCTCCGACTGGTGGAAAAAGTTGGAGGACCACATTGAGGGATTTTAAAGCCAATCAGTTTGCTTCATACATAAACAAAGCCCATTTCACTCATCCCTCATCAACACTAGTCGAGGCCAATTACGATAAAGACCCAGGAGAAGTCAATGCATTCTCTCTCAACTGTGTTTCCCATGACACATATGGACTTACTGTATAATGTAAATCTATTGGGCCATCTCGCTCACATAGATACAGAGTGGCTAGAGAGATGCAAAGCAACGCTGCTCTTTCTACTGATCAGTCGAGATCTAGACTTAGCTCTTGTCAGATAAAAAAGAAAAATCTATGTGACAGCTACACTTTACAACCATATTTCTGTATGTTATCAAGCGTATACAAAAGCTCCACTGGACAATATCAATGTCAATCAGTGTAATGAGTATGTACTCTACAACCAATGTCCAAAATATTTATAATGTCCAATGCCAATCTAAAAAATTTGTCCCACAATTCTATATATGTAGGATGCTAGCAAACCATTTGTGTGCTTGCGGTTGCATGGCGAAGGGCACCACTTCTGATTCTGCCTCTGGTGGTGACATGCAAGTTCAGCGCATGTAATGCACCAGAGCATGCATACACCAAGAAATGGAGCCGGATCAGAATAGCACCTGAAAATTTTGCATATTTTCCTTTAATTTGGACCCACTCCTGGTTTTGGTTACTGACCAAATAGTGATTAAAATAATACAAATAAAACAGTGAAAGACTCATTCTATGTTGGAATAAACAGTTGCTGTTTGATGGCCAGTGAGTTCTTTGCATGAGCCTACAATTGCAATTAACAGGACTTGTTCATGGAACTTCCTGAATGCTATAGATTTGAGTTACCCAACAGCCCAGAGTGGACTGGTTTGGGAACGGGAACTAAACTTTACTGGTACCATTTGATACATTTGAGCATCTTTGGCTTTCCAAGGAATACAAAATTTGATAAATTCACTGCAAAGTGACTACGATGATAAGCCACACCTCATAAATCCCCTGCTTTTAACAATGTTATGAAAAGTAAATTTCTCGTAAAGTTTTCCTAGATGGTGATTGTACATTTAATGTGTCACTGTAGTTTGGAAAAACTTTTAACATGTCATAAAGACATGTCAAAGGTTTTGATTAGTCTGAGTCTGACCTGTAAAGATCGGGAGAACGAGCGGGTAGAGGACCGTGCTGCAGCGCGTCCTTTCCCCACTCTGTGTAAGAAAAAAAAAGGTTGTGGTTCATAGACTAAAGCCCCTATTGCACTGATTATTTATTTAATTATATAGGTAGTATTAAGCCCCTTATTACAAAGGGCGATGCAGAGGAGCAAACGAGTACCGACCTGTCAGGTCAGCGATTGCTTACTCCGCATTCCCTGGTCGCTGCTGCTGCTATTACATGTGTTGATAGCGAGCGGGTAAGAGCCAGGGGTCAATGAGAGCTGTGGTGGGCTGCCCGGATGATCGCTGGATCGTCTGGGCAGCCCATAGAAGATAGCAGCGGTCTGCTGCTGCCGCTTCTATTCCACGGAGCGACGGCAACATATTGAAAGCAGTGCCGGTAGCTATTCGTCTCCCAAGTGTTGCAACATATTGAAAGACAATGATAGTCAACAAGCAGCCGACATGGTTCATGTCGGCTGATCGCTGACTTCTATTACACAAGACAATTATTGACCGTAACGGCTGATATTGGCCAATAATAGTTTTGTGTAATAGGGCCTTTACGTTATGAGCTCTACTCTTTTTTCCAACACAGAACAGGGCTCACTCTCCTGATCATTACAGGTCTGAATACTTGGACCAGGACCCGTTCTCTGACATGTCAAAAGTTTCTCAAATGACAGTGACACTTTAAATTGTTATTTTGGTTTCAGGCCGCTCTTAATATGCTGACACAGTGCCAGTCCCAGGGTTACAAGAATGATGGTATTTTATGCACTGCTCTCCATCCAGGATGGGTTAAAACAGACCTTGGAGGTGTTCAGGTGAGTAGATTTATATATATATATATATAATATATATTTATCATTATGTTAAAGGGACATTTTCATCTCACCTAACATAGTTATATGCTTTCTTTTCCATTGTTGACAGCTCGTTGTCTAGGTTATAAACCACCACATTCTCTAGAAGAAGTGGTCTGGCTGGTGTGTACAGTGTTGGACTGGGGTACCTGGAGCCCACCAGAGAAATGACCCTGGGGGCCCACCAATAAAGAAACAGTGAGAAACAATCTGTCAGTCAGTGTTACGTAGCTGGGGGCCCACCGGAGGATTCTCCAGTCCTCCGCTGGGCCAGTCCGATACTGGGTGTGTATATAGTTATATACATGTATATATCTCAAAGACAGTGAGCAGTCAACAATACAAGGGAAAGAGCAGCTTATGAGGAGAAGTTTGCTAAATTAATTTATTAGCAAAAATTTAACTGTACGAGCTCTACAAGATAGACTATGTCACTTGAGATGAGTATACTGTACCTATGAACAGAACAAAGTAAATAAAATGCTACCATATTGACCCCCCCCCCCCCCCCCAAAAAAAAAAAAATAGCTTTATTGTAAACTGGCTAAAATAAAAAAAAAACATTTAAAATTACATAAATACAGAATTGAATGCCCCTCTGCAAAGCTTAATTGCATATTGTACTATAATGATTGTGTAATAAGAATTCTATTATAATTGAAAACATCTAGGAGTATTTGAGCATAAAGCAATATGCCTGTCAATAGAAAACATAAAATGATCGGCAATATACAATGAAAAAACATTAAATGGCCTGTATTTGAAGTATATGCAACCCTAGGCACTTTAAAGGAAAATTATCAGCAGGTTGTCCCTGTAGCCACCCAGCTCCTCGCTGTGTAGTTTTTATTCTTTTAGGTGGCGCTGTTTTGGAGTAATTTTTTCCTAAATAAATGTGCAAATTAGAACCTCTGGTGCACTGGAGGTGTTCCTTGGCCCCTCAGTGTACTGTTACGCTTACCTGGCTTCTGTCTCCGATGTGAACGCCTACTTATGCATATCCAGCTATGCATAAGCACTTTATGAAAAAAATAAAAAAAATAAACGTAGTCCACCAAATCTGACCTAGTTCTCAGGATCCGGTATGTGAGAAACAAAAAACAGAGAGAAAATTGAAAAAAAAAATCAGTGTTTCTATGTTTTTAATATAAACACAATGTGGGAACACAGGCTAACACTTACCTTCCCTTCCCTGTTTGTATTTTCACTTCCTCTGCACTGCAGCCTCTAGTGAACATGTGACCTTCACTAGAGCATGCAATACAAAGGAAGACACAGCTAAAAGCAGGAAAAGATAGGTGCTCTGTGCCCTCCATTTTGACAGGTTTCTGCTCCTCAACAGTATGTATAGATTGCTACTGTCCCCCCACTGGCTGTGCTGAGCCCACTGAGCCCAGCCTGGCAAGGAAGAGGGTACGTGACTTAACCTTGTCTTTATTGGGCTTGGTGTAGTGCACTCAGCTCAGTTGGTGGAAGGCACTGCACCTGGCCCAGCTAGGAAGGGGTCAAGTGACTTATGTGTGAAATAAGGTGTCATATGTAATAAAAATGCTAAAAAAAAAAAAGTCAAACCATGTATACTGCTGTAAAACATGACTAACTTTGAAAAAAAAAGATGACGTATCAGTTTTACCATATCAAAAACTAGAGAACTGCTGGTTCTTCTTTCAGTTAAAGGTGTCTATAACAAGTAATACTGGCCCGCAAAAAAAAAAAAAAAAAATGAGTCTTAGATGGTGAGTTACAAACTTACCAAAAATATGATGGGATAAGCGGTCAACAGGATGTGATGTGCATAGATCTTAAAAAAGGTATCAACATGTAACCTCATCATAACTTTTCCATCTGATTTTTTTTAGGCCCCTCTAACAGTGGAGCAGAGTGTCCAAGGAATTCTCAAGGTCCTGCACAGCCTCTCTGAGAAGCATTCTGGAATTTTCATTAGCTGGGAGGGGAAAGTGATCCCCTGGTGAAATATCTGTATTCTGTAAACATATTTGTTATTACATTTGTTGCATCTCTTGCATTTTATATCAATTGCTGCGTTGTTAATGTGATACCTAATAAAATCAGGGGGGGGGGATTATAGCTCTAAGTCAATTAACCCCTTTTAACTGGACAGCACAGGACTTAGGGCGGATGGGGAGGTTGGGTGTGCAGCGATCTATTCAAGTTCCCGCTGTGAACTGAGCCTAAATAAAGTTTCCAGTTTTACCAGTGAGTGCCCGTATCTTTTTCTACGTTCTTCTATGTATTAGTATTTACTGTATATTGGAGCACCCTGTTTTGGAACCATTTATATGTTGCAGAGTTACCTACTGATTACGCGCCTGTGGTGCCGACCACACTCTACCTTGCCTATCGATCTATTCAAATTGCTGCATGCTGTATAGGGACACAGCACTTGCCTCTTCCTGCTCCTGACTGTTTCCTCAGCTGCACTTCAGCCTTTAGTGACCATAACATAATCACTAGAAGCTCCAGTACAGAGGAAGAGGCCATACAGACAGGACAAGGGAGGGGTAAGTGTTAGGCTGTGTCCAAACATAGCATTTATTTTAATACAATGTGGGAACACAGCCTTCTGCTTATCCCCATATTATAAACCAGGTGCCAGTAGTCCCAGAGCGTCAAAAAATGGTGTGGGTCTAGGGTGGTAATAGTCTGGTATTATTAGACTGGAAAGAGCAAAAATAAATAGTCCTTCCCAGCATGATGTTACTAGGTTGCTATTGATTGCACCCTACAAACTTAAAAAAAAAAAAAAATGTGCTTCTACTACACCCCTTATCTATATCTGAACTACTACTACACCCCTCATCTATACCTGTGCTACTACTACACACCCCTCATCTATACCTGTACTACTACTACTACACCCCTTCACTATACCTCTACTATACCTCCACTACTACACCCTACCTAGATAAAGGCACAAAGAAGATCTCCTATACTATATGAGTGCACCGAGTGGCACATATGTGGGAAAACTACTTATATGGAGCACAGAGGAGGCTTGTCTACTACATGGGGCCACAAATGGGCTTGTCTACTGCATGGGGGCATAGGGGGAGCACTGTTACACAGGAAAGCAATACAGTTGTCTGAAACATCATTAAAATAGTATCTGACACTGCAAGGAGAAAAATGTTTTGTTTATTTAGCAAAAAATAAAAAAATGAGATTTAAATCGAATTGTCTAAAAATTTTTAAAAATTGAGATTTTATTTTTGGCCATATTGCCCAGCCCTAGGTTAATTATGTTCTTGCGTTGCTTTATGTTGTCCAGTCAGTGACTTGGATGCCTCAAACTTCTTTCTAGCATTTTCCTCACCATTAGGAAGTTAGTCCGGGTCACCCCTTTATAGGATAGCTAGTTCCTGGTGGGAGGCTCTTTCCTAGTCATTTAGTTAGAGTTGGAGAGACAAGATAGTTTTGTTGGAGAGTCTTTCTAGTAACAAGTATGCAGTGGTAAACGCACAGGTGAGGTAAGTGTCACTTGGGAAAACCTTGACTACGCCAGGACTAACCATCAGATACCTAGACAGGCAAAAGTGGCGGAATTCCACGGCACAGAATGGCGTCAGCCTCCCTGTCTATGGGAGGCTCACGCGCCACGTCTCTCCTCCCTGAAGAATGAACATGTTCCGTCACTTTGCTTCGTGTGCACGGAGCCCAAGGGTTTTTCCTTCCTCCAGGTCAACACAGCAGGGTTTCTGTAGATTGAACTTGATGGACTCTTGTATTTTCAACCTTAATAACCCCTTCACTCCACAATACGTATGTATACATTCCTATTGCACATGCCCCGTGCAGTAGGAACTTATATATATGTTCCTGTAGTGAAGGGGCTTGTAATGTGTACGGGGCAACGGGGCATGGCTGCAGTGGTCCCGATCACTTACACTGACAGGTGGGGGTACAGATTGCAAATAGTACTGATCTATGCTATGCTATGGCACAGCATTCAAGGGACTTATAACTGCAACATAAAATGTGTAAAAAATAAATAAATAAATAAATAAAATAAAATCCTTATAAAATAAAGCCCCAATAAATGTTATATTACCTTCTTTCCCATATTAAAAAAATATAAAAAATAAGCATATTATATATGATAGCGTGCAGAATTGTCTGATATAATAAAATATAACAATATTGTTCCAGCATGGTGAACAGCATAAACGAAAAAAAGAAAAAAAAAACATCATGACATATACATATATACCCAGATACATTCCTACAAAAACACACACACACACATACACCAATGTTACCGATACATACATACACTGACATATACATATTTACCCACAGATACATAAATTCACTGACATTTACATATATACTAGGGCTGGGCGATTAATCAAATTAATTTGATTAATTCACACAGAATTTCAGAATCATTGCGGGCGGTGAGGTGTGCGGCAGCGGCCGGTCCGAGGCGGTGAGGTGTGCGGCAGAGAAAGAGCTGCACAAGGCAGAACATGGGGCCGCACAACGTGGCTCTTGTAGCTGCCATTCTCTACCGCCAAGCACCAGGAGCGAGACGCCCATCACAGTCACTCTGCCACCACAGACGAGTGACCATCTGAACCTGAGCAGCGCAGTCTCTAGCGCGCTCACCATGCACTACAGTTAGCAGGCTGAAGAATACAGTGACAGGTCCAACTCTCTCTCCGGGCCCCTGGGGGAGGGGTGTGTGTGCGGTGGTAGGCTGTCAGTGGCACATCATGGAGGCAGAGCAGGCTTGTGATGTGTTTCTTTCTATCGGTACCTTGATTTCGCATATGTGACTTTTTGCTGCAGCCGGAAGCAACCGAGTGCCGATCCGGCGCGATTAGGCGCAGACCCCGGCCCGAGGAGCGATCCACCTCACTAGACACCAGGGAACGGTTGCATCAGGTAATCGGATGCAGCTGTCATCTTTGACAGCTGCATCCGATTACCTTATTAGCGGACACGGCGATCGGACCGTGCCCATTAGCAGCCCCGCTCTAAAACACCCATAGGTGGCCCTGGACGTACAGGTACACCCATGGTTGCCTAGGGGTTAAAATGTATACCCTGGATTAATAAAAAGCAATCATAATTTTCTTTTACACCACTATGATATCAATAAAAAATAGAGATCACGGTGCAAAAAATTACACCTCAACCAGCCCTGTAGGTATAAAAAAAAGAAGCGTTATGGCTCTTAGAAGGCGAGGAGGAACATTGCTTCAATTTGACCTGGACATCCGTGTATCAATGTCCTTTGGCATAAAGGGGTTAACTATGTTACTATGTACACTAATGAGGCACCAGCAGGGGCGTAGCTAGGATTCATGGGGCCCAATAGCAAAATACTGTACGGGGCCTATGGATCCTATGGATGACGCACATATATACACACACAGAGGCACCATTACTATATATACAGATACACCACTGACATACACACATTTACACGTAGAATGGGATTACACAAGCGCCGATGTATAGGACCATGAATAGACTGTACACAGGAAAATCATATCTGTGTAATAAGTGTAATAGGAACTAATGACCCAGTTATAATATCTGCTGCAGAACATCTCTATATAAACCGATCTGTCAGTCACCAGTTTATTGGAATGAGAGACAGTATAAGCTGGGAAGTATTTTCTTTTAGTGGTGCGTTCTCTTAAAAGACCTCGCATTATAGAAGCTGCTGCAGAACATCTTTGGGAGCAAACCTGTCAATCACTTGAGGCATTGCTGGCGTACACATACCAGACACTGACATATTCATATATAGCCTCAGGTCCATATACTGACATATACATATATACCAGATACATACACACACTGACTATACATATACAGTGTTGCATTGGATTACGAGCATAATTTGTTCTGTACAGTAGATAGAAGATGGAACTGCAGATCCCCATAATGCAGTAGTGTAGTGCAACAGGCTATAATAGAGAAGCAGGGCTTGCTGTCAGAGGTCCTGTGTGGTCACATGACAGCAATGGGGATGGGGTGTGTATTCAGCCTGGACCAATCAGACTGACAGAGACTGCGGGGAGCATGAAGGACCGAGCAGGACATATGTGGGCACAATATAGCAGCACTCTCTGTCTGGGGAGAGAGGGGTTACTGCTATGGAGAGATTACCTCCACATTCCTGTACCCTAATGCAAGCCCCAGCCTGAAGTAGATCTAACATGATTTGGAAGGTGAGGGAGACTCTCTGGGTCAGAGAACAGGGCTGTAGACCACCCTGTGCAGACCGTGTCCCTCCCCCACTCGCCCTTAAACCAAAACAATGCTCTTAAACCAAGTCACAATTTTGAAAAACTGTGAGCTCTTAAACCAAAACGCTCTTAAACCAAGGTACCACTGTATACTCAGATACATACACACACTGACATATACATATACCCAAACAAAAGGCAAGAGGCGGCACTCCAAGTCTTAAAGTGAAAAAAGTGGTGTTTAATAAACACCACTTTTTTCACTTTAAGACTTGGAGTGCCGCCTCTTGCCTCTTGTTTGTGGATTACCTTCGGAACCTGGGTCTGAAACCGTGGGGCAGAGCACCCAACCGGAGCCTTGAGCCACACAGTGCCGTTTAGCAACTATATACATTTCTACATATATACCCAGATACATTCCTACAAAAACACACACACATACACCAATGTTACCGATACATACATACACTGACATATACATATTTACCCACAGATACATAAATTCACTGACATTTACATATATACTAGGGCTGGGCGATTAATCAAATTAATTTGATTAATTCGCACAGAATTTCAGAATCGATTAGATTTTTTGAGAAAATCGTAAATTCGATTTTCACAAAAAATCATTGCGGGCGGTGAGGTGTGCGGCGGCGGCCGGTCCGAGGCGGTGAGGTGTGCGGCAGAGAAAGAGCTGCACAAGGCAGAACATGGGGCCGCACAACGTGTTTCTTGTAGCTGCCATTCTCTACCGGCCAAGCACCAGGAGCGAGACGCCCATCACAGTCACTCTGCCACCACAGACAAGTGACCATCTGAACCTGAGCAGCGCAGTCTCTAGCGCTGCCCCCCATGCAGAGACCTAACAGCTTTGCAGGCATAGCAGCGGGACCCGAGGTGAGCGGTGCCTGGGAGTGGAGGGTGCACTCCGTACTGCCAGGGAAAGGACATGTCCCAGAGAGCGTCTGGCACATAGGGACTGCCGCCTCACTGCACATCACTTGTACAGCCGGCATCCGGAGGAAGAGCTGCTGCAACCGGAATGGGTAAATACGGCCCTGCCCTTGTATAGTTTTTCCTACAGCATAAACATGGAGCTCCCCGCTCTCTGCAGGAGGCCGCAGGGACTGGAGGGTAAGGTGATTGCATCGCTGCGAGTCCTGGAGCTGTTCAGCAGGATCAGGGGGGTGTAGTGAAGACCCCCGATCCTGCTGTACAGCCCCAGGACCTGCAGCGATGCGATCACCTTACCCTGCAGTCCCAGCAGCCTTCTCCAGAGACCGGTGAGCTCTATGTGCAGCCGGTAGGAGAGCGCACTCACCATGCACTACAGTTAGCAGGCTGAAGAATACAGTGACAGGTCCAACTCTCTCTCCGGGCCCCTGGGGGAGGGGGGTGTGTGCGGTGGTAGGCTGTCAGTGGCACATCATGGAGGCAGGGCAGGCTTTCCCGGGCCCCTTTACTCTAAGGGCCCCTTTACTGCAAGGGCCCCATAGCAGTCGCCTCCCCTGCCTTCATGGTAGCTACGTCATAGGGCACTATACTCTGCAGAGTCGCAGTTAAGAGAGGTCAATATATTATATATATATATATATAATATATATATATTATATATATATATATATATATATATATATAAATATATAGAGCAGCCCCATAGCAGTCGCCACCCCTGCCTTCATGGTAGCTACGCATATATATATATATATATATATATATATATATATATATATATATATACACACATCTCCTAGCAATACTTTTGAATTGCACAATAATGCATTGACCAAAGAAAATCCTGCGGCCACAGCAAATAGTAAAACCACCATTAGGGCACAATAGTATATCAGTGTGTGTAAAAGAGGTTATAGGGGGTTAACATCTGACTTGTCTTATAAAACCAACTTACAACACAAGGTCAGAAGACACAGCCCTTTTATTTTGGAAGGCAAAACAGTATGAGGAGTCTGAGGTCACATTTGAGTATGCAAAGGTCACCAAAACATTTGCAGACAGAAGTAACTTTGGTTGAAAGTTAAAGCTTTATAAGACAGACAAGAGTGCATTTAAATTGTAACCAAAAATACATGACAAGGGAAAGCTGATCCCTCTGTAACCTCCAAACCACCACCCCCACATATGCCCCAGTAAATAAAGACACCGACCCTGGTTTTTTAAAAAAAAAATAGGCCACAGCAGCCAATTTTATTGACAAACAAATAATTAACATAAACCAACATCAAGAAAATAAATAGCAATAACTGTGCTATCCCTATCCACTTGAACTAGAACGGGAAGGAGGTCCTTGAGGCTAAAACATAACCGGCCACTAATCGGTTATACCAACAGTCTATATTACTGTTACCACCTTACCACTGACCCCCAGCCGGTTCCCACAGGCTCAGGAGCCCTACCCCAGTTCAAAACACACTGCCCGATTATCCATACCCCAGATTACTCCCCGGGACACCACCCAGTCAGGAGTCCACAATCCTCATGTCCCCAGATGATCCATAATACAAGCAAGGGGAAATAGGGGTGCACCTCCCCACGTGTCCCCCTTACTTTTGCATTTTTGCCAACCCCAAGGACCCCCTAACCCACGAACCGCTGCTATGACAAAAAGAACAACCCTCACCGCGCCACCCCAGCTGACCCCGCAGGAAAACCTCCCTTTAGCAACAAAAAACAAAATAAAGGGAGGGCGGGCGGGACTCCTCGCTGCTGCTCCTCATGAGGTGATTGACCCCAACCCGGAAGAGCCTTTTATATGTCCCCTCCCCACCCTGGACCTCCCCCTAGCAACTCCCGCTCAAAAAGGAGCTCCACTGTTAACCCCCTCCGTGCCATTTCCCCTGTCATGCAGGCCTCCCTTAAACTTTGTTTCGTCCGGCCTTCTCTTGACCCGGAAAGCTGATCCCTCTGTAACCTCCAAACCACCACTCCCACATATGCCCCAGTAAATAAAGACACCAACCCTGGTTTTTAAAAAAAAAAATTGGCCACAGCAGCCAATTTTATTGACAAAAAATAATTAACATAAACCACCATCAAGAAAATAAATAGCAATAACTGTGCTATCCCTATCCACTTGAACTAGAACGGGAAGGAGGTCCTTGAGGCTAAAACATAACCGGCCACCCATTGGTTATACCAACAGTCTATATTACTGTTACCACCTTACCACTGACCCCAGCCGGTTCCCACAGGCTCAAGAGCCCTGCCCCAGTTCAAAACACACTGGCCGATTATCCATACCCCAGATTACTCCCCGGGACACCACCCAGTCAGGAGCCCACAATCCTCATGTCCCCAGATGATCCATAAAACAAACAAGGGGAAATAGGGGTGCACCTCCCCACGTGTCCCCCTTACTTTTCCATTTTTGCTAACCCCAATGACCCCTTAACCCGCCACTGCGAGCACTTTGATCACCTCAAACGTGAGAGCTCCTCCACCGATACAGGGCCCTTTCTACCCCCTCTTGCAAAGCCAACGCCTACAAGTCAGTCCCCACAGCGTTCAAATGAACCCCATCACCCAACCAAAAATTTTCAGAACACTCCTCCAGATCCCGTTGTCGCACAGCCACTCCCCACAGCCACGCGAAACGGTGAAACTCAGGCAAAACGCGATTCCACACCATGCCCCCCATGCCGAGCCATCGCACCGCCGCCACATCCCTAGGAAAGCCGAGTTGACGTCCCTCCGGGCGAACATCAGCTCGCTGCGCACCTTGCGTCACATACGAATGACGACTACGAATAATCCAAACTTAGACCGGG
Organism: Dendropsophus ebraccatus; assembly: GCF_027789765.1. Taxonomy (NCBI): domain Eukaryota; kingdom Metazoa; phylum Chordata; class Amphibia; order Anura; family Hylidae; genus Dendropsophus; species Dendropsophus ebraccatus. The sequence continues at coordinate 24,051,897 of NC_091457.1, read as the reverse complement.
CCAGCATCTGTGAAAACACACACACCAGAAACAAAGAAAAGGGGGGGGGGGACATGAAACCATTTGTTACTTCACAAAAAATACCTGTCCTCCCCCACCTCCCTCACCACGAGGCATTGCAAACTCGACACCAACTCTCCCACCTGTAACGCACCAAAAAACGCCCATGAGAAGGCCAAACGAAACAGAACAACCTCCAGCTCGGACCGACACACAGAATCCAGGCACGCCCCGATCCGTTCCAGTAAAGCGAAGGAAACCGGCTTGTCGGGCTGCGATTCTCCTTTACGAAAACCCTTCAGGGCCTGGCTCACCAGAAAATTCTTTGTGACATCCTTGAGCCCACGCAGTTTAAAACCAAAAGCCAGGGTGGCCACAAAGCGATTGACTCTGGCGACCGACCAGCCCGCCACCGTACCCAGCCACCCCAACACTGCCAAACCCGATCATCCTCAGACCGCACCACACCCCAACCCCTCTCCCATGCCAACCACTCCTCCCAGGCCGCAGAATATGCGCTCCAAGTACCGCCTACCAGCGAAATCCGTATAAGCTCCCCCGCCGTCAGCAGACTAGACTCCACAGATGTAGAGGGCATGCGATCCCTTCTTCTGCCGCCTCTGGGACCAACAACCGGAACCGCTCCCACTGCTGACGAGACAAAGAGTCGGCCACTGAGTTTTTGGACGCCAGGCACGTGGACCGCCACTACCTAAGAGTTAAGGGACATACAGCACAGGACTAAGTGTCTTAGCAAGCGCACAACTGGGGGAGAGGAAGCCGACCCGTTGTTGATCGCCATGACCACCGCCATGTTGTCACAATGGAAGTGAACCTTCCTGTTCCAAAACCTCTCCCCCCAAATTTCCACCGCCAAAACTATAGGAAAAAGTTTCAGGAGAGCAAGGTTCACCACCACCCCCTCTCGCACCAAGCAGTCGGCTATTTCTCGCACACCATTAGTCCTTACAGTAAGCCCAAAACCCCACTCCTCCCGCTGCGTCAGTAAAGAGCTCCCAGTCAAAGCTGTCCACAACCGGCGCCAGGACCTATGATCTCCCGTTGTTGGTCGCCAGGAATGCCGCCCATACCGCCAAGTCTTCCCGCAAGTCCTTACTCACTCTGACAAAGTGATGCGGAGCCCTCACACCCGCTGTCGCCCCCGCCAACCACCTACAGAACACCCTCCCCATTGGCATGATCCTGCAGGCAAATTCAACTTGCCCAGCAGCGACTGAAGTTCCCGCTTTACCTTCCGCCAAGCTCGAGCCCGCCCTACCTCCCCCTTCAGAGCCTCGAGCTTATCAGCAGGCAATCTGCACTCCATCCGAACGGAATCAATCATGATACCCAGGAGTTTGAGCGCAGTCGCCGGACCTTCCGTCTTATCCCGTGCCAGGGGAACCCCGAAACGACCACATACCCACTCCATGGTCCCAAGCAGGACTGAGGAACAGAAAGTCATCCAAATAATGAATGACCGTCCGCACCCTCGCCAAGTCCCAAACCACCCATTCAAGGAAAGTGCTAAAGGCCTCAAAGTAAGCGCACGAAAGAGAGCAACCCATGGGAAGACACCTATCAACAAAGAAGGCGCCCTCCCAGAAGCAGCCTAGCAAACGCATGCTCACTGGATGTACTGGAAGGAGACGTAAAGCGGACTCGATGTCCGTTTTCGCCATCAAGGCCCCTGGACCATACTCTCTCACCCACCCGACAGCCTCGTCAAACGAGGTGTACACCACCGAACAAAGCTCCGGGTCGATGCCATTGTTTACAGACTGCCCATGCTGGTGAGAAAGATGCTGGATGAGCCTAAACTTGTTCGGCTCCTTCTTGGGGACCACACCCAAAGGGGACACCACCAAGTCCTGTATACAGAGTCATTATGTGGCGGTCACTCTATGGCAGTAATATTGGTCTGTATATGGTGTATATATAGAGTCATTATGTGGCGGTCATGGTGTGGTGCTAATATTGGTCTGTATATGGTGTCATTATGCAGTGGTCAATCTATACAACACATCTTTACAACACTAACAGCAGTCCTGGCATGTAGCAGTGGCCCCGACATGTAGAGGCAGTCCTGGCCTGTAGCGGGGGTCCTGACATGTGCTTCGGTCCTGGCCTGTAGCGGCAGTCCTGGCATGTAACCTTCTGAACTGACTGACTGTGACTAAGGGCCCTAATACACTGAGCGAAAATTGTCCTAATCCGGCCGATATCGCTCTGTGTATAGACAACAGTCATCAACTAATCATTGTCTTTTTGCAAGTTTTTAAAATCATTGGCTGATGATCAGGTAGTATATATCCCAGACAAGGCCTGAGGACAACGGGGAACGTGACCAGGTAGTATATATCTTTATTGTTCACTATATACAGCAAGGGCTGCACACACATCACTAATGATATATATATATATATATATATATCATTATTGCTGCACGATAATTGAGCCATGTAGTAGGCTTGCTAAGCGAGCTCCATTCTACCAGATTGGCGCTCACTCCTCCGGAATATCAGGCTGTGTAATACGGCCCTTAAAGTGGCCATACACTTTCAGTAGCTGCTGGCTGAACAATCCTTCAGCTAACAATTATATCTCCCATACGACCCCGTCCTCCCCATACACAGGAACGTTCGGCACATCTGAGTGTTCCTGTGTCCCACTATAGGAGGGGTAAGCCATAGCCAGACAGATCTGATGGTGGCTTGTCTCTCTGAGAACAAAGAGGTTGGATGTTGATTTTCATCAAGCCTAACCCCCTATGTCCACTGATATAATCTGTCAGAGGACTGTCCAGAGAGCCCCATACACCTTACACTGATGGCCAAACCCACCACGAGCAGCAGGTACCACCAACAAAAGTGTCAAATGTATGGGGACCTTAAATTGTTGCTACAATATTTCAGCATTTGGGCCCCACCTACAACTTTGCCCAGGGCCACATTTAGTCTAAAACCGGCCCTGCTCTGGTGTGGTGATCCCTAGGTATCAACAAGACACAAATGGAATACACAAGTCTGTCTCACACCAGACTGTGCAGAGATTTCATCAAAGGGACGTTGCTAAGGTCAGACATACAAACCACAGTGTCAGGACTGGAGTCGAGGATCCTCTGTACCACCACTAGCGATGACGTAAGCCGCACCAGGGAACAGAGTCTAAGGGGCTACTAGTCTTCACCAGAGCCCACTGCAAGGCCGGTTATATTTGCTGTGGCAGGCGAATGCCAGGTTGTTACCCCTGGCTTGGCTTGCTAGCGGTGGCGGGCGAGGTGCAGCTGGACACAGATAGGCAGGCAGGCTGGAACACAGCAGGACTCATGGCTAAAATAGAGATAGCAGTCACAGACAGGAACCACAGGTAGCAGGAACAAGGAATCATGGACAGGAATCGCTCCGAAATGTGTGGGAGAAAGAGGCACTGCAGGAGACAGGGAAAACCTGGGACCACATGCAGCCTGGAAAAGGAGTGCGGCTGCAGCTAGAGGGGACAACAGCGGGGCAGCAGGAAGAGGTACGTGCCACGGCTGTTACACACAGCTTGCACCATGCATCCAAGAAATATGTGGTGTAATACATATTTTGTATTACAGAGGTACATATTTACACTATGTAAAACTACGGCCTTAGTTTTGCGGAGTTGAACATAGCCTTATGTGCAATGAGGAAAAAAATGACATATCAGTTTTCTGCGGCTGGAATTCTGTGAATTCCGGCCGCAGAAAGACCTGTCAGTTCACACAATGAAGCAAGCGGCTCCAGCCGCTTGCTTCACTGTGTGCTATGGGAAGCTCTGATGCGGGCGCACGCTGATGCGCCCGCATCAGAGCTCTGCGGCCGGACGGATAATCCGTCCGGTACTTAAGTACCGGCCGCGATGATCCGGGCACAGACACGCCGTTCCGTGACGCCGTGTGAACATAGCCTTAACCATAAGGCCAACATTAAGAGTGAGGGCCCTGCCTGTAAGGGGGCATCTAACCAATGAGGTTTTATTTACCTACTGGTGGACTCTACCTAATGGAGGTTTATACCTAATAAGTCATAATTATTGGGGGATTATATACCTACTGGGGCATCTACCTAAAAAATTTACCTACCACATCTGCTGGAAGTTTGTTTCAAGCATTCACTCTTTCAGTAAAGTTATCTTTTCTCCAACAATTTTTTTTGCCAACTAACCTCTCACTTGTTCTTGAGTCCAGTTTTTTTTTCTCTAAAAAATACTTTCCTCGACTGGCACAGTGTGCTCCACTGATGCCAGAAAGTGTTGGGCAGCGGACCAGGCTCCGTTGGCAAGCAGGGGTCAGAGTTACAGTTTTCTTT